>NC_083766.1:499665-577165 GCF_963514075.1 Conger conger | reverse complement strand
GTGTGGGTGAGGGTGAGGGTGAGGGTGTGTGTGTGGGTGAGGGTGTGTGTGTGTGTGGGTGAGGGTGAGGGTGAGGGTGTGTGTGTGGGTGAGGGTGGGTGTGTGTGTGTGTGTGTGTGGGTGAGGGTGTGGGTGAGGGTGAGGGTGAGGGTGTGTGTGTGGGTGAGGGTGAGGGTGAGGGTGAGGGTGTGTGTGGGTGAGGGTGTGTGTGTGTGGGTGAGGGTGAGGGTGAGGGTGTGTGTGTGGGTGAGGGTGAGGGTGAGGGTGAGGGTGTGTGTGTGGGTGAGGGTGAGGGTGAGGGTGAGGGTGTGGGTGAGGGTGTGGGTGAGGGTGTGTGTGTGTGTGTGTGTGTGGGTGAGGGTGTGGGTGAGGGTGAGGGTGAGGGTGAGGGTGTGTGTGTGGGTGAGGGTGTGGGTGTGGGGTTGTAAGGTGAGGTAGGGGGATTGTAGGGTGAAAATGCTTCCTCTATGGAGACAAGCCAAAGATCCCTTTTATTCTCAGAGTGTAGGGCAACATAATGAACCTGAACCACTTCAGTACAGGCCTTGGAGTTTGTGCAGCTTGGGTTCTCCTGTGTTAGTTTCTCCCAGCGGTGCAGCAGCAGTCAGAGAGGACTGTCTCTCCTCAGATTCACACCAGCTCTCCTGGCTCTACTGGGAAATCAGGAAAGGAAAGCCCTAGGGGCCTAAATGTCTTCTGAAAAATCATCAACAAGTAATATCAACAAGTGTATTTCTGCCATCTAAACTGGCACAGTTTTTACTTGGTGAGGCATTATATTTGCCGTCTAAAGACGGTTATTTGCTTTTTGTACCTGATGGCTTTCCGTACAGGTGTGCTCACCTGGGCTGCCGTGCTGGTGATTTGTGTGAAAAAAGCTGAAATATTTTCAAACCAAATCAATTCATGTGGAAGAACAAGCTTAACACAAAGCCTAAAACATCGTTATTTAAGCTTGCAAAGTTAGAACGTGGGATTAATAAATCCAGGAGCCACCCGGGCCTGTCTTTCAGGAAGAATAGGGCAGAACTCTTCCTCAGCAGAACTCTTCCTCAGCAGAACTCTTCTCTGGAGTTCCTGCATTCAGCGCAGTGTGTGAGAGGCAGTGTGTGAGTGTGTGAGAGGCAGTGTGTGAGTGTGTGAGAGGCAGTGTGTGAGAGGCGGTGTGTGAGTGTGTGTGAGGCAGTGTGTGAGAGGCGGTGTGTGAGTGTGTGAGAGGCAGTGTGTGAGTGTGTGAGAGGCAGTGTGTGAGAGGCGGTGTGTGAGTGTGTGTGAGGCAGTGTGTGAGAGGCGGTGTGTGAGTGTGTGAGAGGCAGTGTGTGAGTGTGTGAGAGGCAGTGTGTGAGGCAGTGTGTGAGAGGCAGTGTGTGAGTGTGTGAGAGGCAGTGTGTGAGGCAGTGTGTGAGAGGCGGTGTGTGAGTGTGTGAGAGGCAGTGTGTGAGTGTGTGAGGCAGTGTGTGAGGCAGTGTGTGAGAGGCAGTGTGTGCGTGTGTGAGAGGCAGTGTGTGAGTGTGTGAGGCAGTGTGTGAGGCAGTGTGTGAGAGGCAGTGTGTGCGTGTGTGAGAGGCGGTGTGTGTGAGGCGGTGTGTGCGTGGGGCAATGAAGCAGCTCTCAGACACTCTGCCACGCGTGTCTGGATGGGAGGGCGGGGCTGAGTAATCTGTCACTTTAAGAAATGAAATGGATCACTCCCCCAGATCACCCCCCCAGATCACTCCCCCAGATCTCTCCCCCAGATCACCCCCCCAGATCTCTCCCCCAGATCTCTCCCCCAGATCTCTCCCCCAGATCACCCCCCCCAGATCACTCCCCCAGATCTCTCCCCCAGATCTCTCCCCCAGATCTCTCCCCCAGATCACTCCCCCAGATCACCCCCCCCAGATCTCTCCCCCAGATCTCTCCCCCAGATCACTCCCCCAGATCTCTCCCCCAGATCACCCCCCCAGATCACCCCCCCCAGATCACTCCCCCAGATCTCTCCCCCAGATCTCTCCCCCAGATCACCCCCCCAGATCTCTCCCCCAGATCACCCCCCCAGATCACTCCCCCAGATCTCTCCCCCAGATCTCTCCCCCAGATCACTCCCCACATCATGCGGGCGAGAGAACGGGTCCTAAAAACAAAGAGCTCAACCCCCCCCCCAGCAAGATCAAAGCGCAACAACTTTTCATGTTTCCTTTTTGTCAATGCCATGTCGCTGCATGTGGTCTGACCTCTGACCTCTGACCTGAGGAGGACTGGAGCAGCATGGAGTGCAGATTTATGTGCATATATTCCTGAGGAAGAGTCGTCCTTCAGAACCACTCCCCAGAGTTCATATTCCTCCTCTGGGCTCTGGGCCCTGTACACACACAGTACTGATGACCCACACACAGTACTGACCCACACACAGTACTGATGACCCACACACAGTACTGATAACCCACACACAGTACTGATAACCCACACACAGCGCTGACCCACACACAGTACTGACCCACACACAGTACTGATGACCCACACACAGTACTGATAACCCACACACAGTGCTGACCCACACACAGTACTGATGACCCACACACAGTACTGACCCACACACAGTACTGACCCACACACAGTACTGATAACCCACACACAGTGCTGACCCACACACAGTACTGATGACCCACACACAGTACTGATGACCCACACACAGTACTGACCCACACACAGTACTGACCCACACACAGTACTGATGACCCACACACAGTACTGATAACCCACACACAGTACTGACCCACACACAGTACTGATAACCCACACACAGTGCTGACCCACACACAGTGCTGATGGTAAATGGTAAATGGCAGGCATTTATATAGCGAGTTTATCCAAAGCGCTGTACAATTGATGCTTCTCATTCACCCATTCATACACACACACACACACACACACACACACTCATACACACACTCATACACACACTCACCCATTCATACACACACATTGGCTGCCATGCAAGGCCCCGACCAGCTCGTCAGGAGCATTTGGGGGTTAGGTGTCTTGCTCAGGGACACTTCGACACAGCCTGGGCGGGGGATCGAACCGGCAACCCTCCGACTGCCAGACGACTGCTCTTACTGCCTGAGCCATGTCGCCCCCATAACCCACACACAGTACTGACCCACACACAGTACTGACCCACACACAGTACTGACCCACACACAGTGCTGACCCACACACAGTACTGATGACCCACACACAGTGCTGACCCACACACAGTACTGACCCACACACAGTACTGATGACCCACACACAGTGCTGACCCACACACAGTACTGATGACCCACACACAGTACTGATGACCCACACACAGCACTGATGACCCACACACAGTACTGACCCACACACAGTACTGACCCACACACAGTACTGATAACCCACACACAGTACTGACCCACACACAGTGCTGACCCACACACAGTACTGATGACCCACACACAGTACTGATGACCCACACACAGTACTGACCCACACACAGTACTGACCCACACACGGTACTGACCCACACACAGTACTGATGACCCACACACAGTACTGACCCACACACAGTACTGACCCACACACAGTACTGACCCACACACAGTACTGATGACCCACACACAGTACTGACCCACACACAGTACTGACCCACACACAGTACTGATGACCCACACACAGTGCTGACCCACACACAGTACTGACCCACACACAGTACTGATGACCCACACACAGTACTGACCCACACACAGTGCTGACCCACACACAGTACTGATGACCCACACACAGTACTGACCCACACACAGTGCTGACCCACACACAGTACTGATGACCCACACACAGTGCTGACCCAGACACGGTACTGAATGCTCTCTCAGTGACGGGGATAAACACGGGGCAGGGAGAGGGCAGGGCTGTAGGCTGGAATAGGAGTTTGGATCATGCTCTCATCAGGGACCGGTCTGAACGCCACCGCAGACAGCGTCTGCTTTAATGATTATAAATGTCCCTGGAATCTCTGTGCGACTGCAGAAGAGCCGTGGATATCGAGCAGCAGAGGAATCTCAAAGATAGCGGTGGTCGTAATGCTCTCTCTCTCTCTCTCTGAGGGAATAGCGTTTGGATCGCTGTGCGTTTTAGTCTCCTGTGTAATTGCTTTCTCTTAGTATGAGCCCAGGCCCGGCCTGTCTATCACTTCAAATCATGAAAAGAACACATTTCCTGTTCTCTCGCCTGCTCTTCTGTCACATGTCGATTGAATACACGCACTTTTGTTGAGGGCGCCACTTTGAAGGATTCATGTCCTATCAAGAGGAAAAATACAAATTGCAGTCCCTGTGAAATTGTTACCTGTCACGGGATTTTACTGAACCTCCACTGCATTGTTCTCATCCTCTAACATAATTGGACACGTCAAACCAACGTCATATATGACTGGGCCAAAGGGCGGAGAAAACAGGGTCCTGCTTCCAATATTATACAGAACAGTCAGCATTCCACCAGTCAAAACCTTACACAGAGCCCCTATAAACAGCATTCCACCAGTCAAAACCTTACACAGAGCTCCTATAAACAGCATTCCACCAGTCAAAACCTTACACAGAGCCCCTATAAACAGCATTCCACCAGTCAAAACCTTACACAGAGCTCCTATAAACAGCATTCCACCAGTCAAAACCTTACACAGAGCCCCTATAAACAGCATTCCACCAGTCAAAACCTTACACAGAGCCCCTATAAACAGCATTCCACCAGTCAAAACCTTACACAGAGCTCCTATAAACAGCATTCCACCAGTCAAAACCTTACACAGAGCCCCTATAAACAGCATTCCACCAGTCAAAACCTTACACAAAGCTCCTATAAATAGCATTCCACCAGTTAAAACATTACATAGAGCTCCTATAAACAGCATTCCACCAGTCAAAACCTTACACAGAGCTCCTATAAACAGCATTCCACCAGTCAAAACCTTACACAGGGCTCCTTCCGTAAACATTTTTATAGTTTTTTTGACAGCAGGTGAAGGCGTGTGCGTGAGAGTGTATGTATGTGTAATATGTGTGTGTGTGTGTGTGTGTGTGTATGTGATGCATGTATGTGTGTGAGTGTGTATGTATGTGTAATGTGTGTGTGTGTGTATGTGTGTGTGTAATGTGTCAGTGTGTGTGTGTGTGGGTGTGGTGTGTGTGTGTGTGTGTGAGTGTGTGTATGTGTAATGTGTGAGTGTGTGTGGGTGTGGTGTGTGTGTGTGTAATGTGTGAGTGTGTGTGTGAGTGTCTGTGTGTGTGTGTGTGTGTGTGGGTGTGGTGTGTAATGTGTGAATGTGTGTGTGTGTGTGGGTGTGGGTGTGGTGTGTGTGTGTGTGTGAGTGTGTGTATGTGTATGTGTATGTGTAATGTGTGAGTGTGTGTGTGTGGGTGTGGGTGTGGTGTGTGTGTGCGTGTGAGTGTGTGTATGTGTATGTGTAATGTGTGAGTGTGTGTGGGTGTGGTGTGTGTGTGTGTAATGTGTGAGTGTGTGTGTGTGTGTGTGTGTGTGTGTGTGTGTGAGTGTCTGTGTGTGTGTGGTGTGTGTGTGTGTGTGAGTGTGTATGTGTGTGTGTGCGTGGGTGTGGTGTGTGTGTGTATGTGTGAATGTGTGTGAGAGAGTGTGTGTGTGTGTGTGTGTGAGTGTGTGTGTGTGTGTCTGTGTGTGTGAGTGTGTGTGTGTGTGTGTGGTGTGTGTGTGTGAGTGTGTGTGTGGTGTGTGTGTGTGAGTGTGTGTGTGGTGTGTGTGTGTGTGTGTGTGTGTGAGTGTGTGTATGTGTAATGTGTGAGTGTGTGTGTGAGTGTGTGTGAGAGTGTGTGTGTGTGTGTTTGTGTGTGAGTTTGTGAGTGTGTGTGTGTGTGTGTGTGTGAGTGTGTGTGTGAGTGTGTGTATGTGTAATGTGTGAGTGTGTGTGTGAGTGTGTGTGTGAGTGTGTGTGTGTTCAGAGGCCAGTACAGGCGATGTTGGTGGTATGGCCCTTAAAGCTCTGTCCAGGTGCTGTGATTGACAGCATGCTATGATTGACAGATAATAGATGTTCTCTAGCTTGTCAAAATAGATTCTGATAACCCCCTGCCACCTGCCTGCTTTGTGGCACATTATCTCCATGGTAACGGACTCTATCTGGAGGACAGGTGAGCCACTGCACCTGTGACTGCTCCCCCCACATCTCCAACCACCTACGGCATGGCCTGCCATGTGCACTCTCTGTCTCTCCATCTCTCTGTCACTCCCTCTCACCCTCTCTCTGTCTCTCTCTCTCTCTGTATTGGCAGAGTGCTCCTTCACGTGTTTGTTTTAGTTAATGAGAGTCTACTTTAATTAGATTTTGATGAGCATCTGAGCATTGATCGGGGAAGAGTGGCGATCCAGGAGGTGGTGCCAGGAAAGCACTCATCGATCCTGTTAGTCAGCAGAGGCACATAACAACATAGGTCTTTCATTTCCTCTCAGTGCTGGAGGAAATATGTTTATTTCTCATTAAAAAAAGTTATTGCTACAAAAATCTGTTTCTTATTATACTTCATTTTCAAAAATACCTCACAGCATCCAAAAGCTGACACTCTGATGGACTACTACACTTTTATGACAGTGCACATTATTTCTTGGTTAAAGACACTATTTGGTGGTGTCTGTATCTGGCGTCAGTGCTGGTTCGGGCCTCATTATATTTCTCTGCTGCTTTGAAGAGCTGCCACGTCTGTCTCAGAGAGAGGTGGAGGGAATCAGATGACAGTTGGTGAAGATCACTCGCTAGAATTTAAATTTAAATTTCAGCTGTCCCCCTGGTTAGATCTTGTGTGACAGGGCCACAGTGGCAATGAACAGCCCCATGTCACAAACGCACCAAACACAGTATATCAGATACAATCATAGGTGTCTCATTTTAAAGGTTGTGATCCAAATCACCCATCCTTTGCTCACTGACAGACAGGGACTCATAGAAGTTTTCTGTAAGCTTCTTTCGATCAGACATGATCAGACATGAACAGACATGAACAGACATGAACAGACATGATCAGACATGAACAGACATGATCAGACATGAACAGACATGAACAGACATGATCAGACATGAACAGACATGAACAGACATGATCAGACATGAACAGCCATGATCAGACATGAACAGACATGAACAGACATGATCAGACATGAACAGACATGAACAGACATGAACAGACATGATCAGACATGAACAGACATGATCAGACATGAACAGACATGATCAGACATGAACAGCCATGATCAGACATGAACAGACATGAACAGACATGAACAGACATGATCAGACATGAACAGACATGATCAGACATGATCAGACATGAACAGACATGATCAGACATGAACAGACATGAACAGACATGATCAGACATGAACAGACATGAACAGACATGATCAGACATGAACAGACATGAACAGACATGAACAGACATGATCAGACATTTGAATTGGAAAATCCACCACGAAGCAAAAGTAACATAAAGAACAGGTTATACAGACAGGACTTGTTTGTGCAAAGAAATGTAGAGAACGTTTGGAGACATGTAGAGGGTGTTTGGAGACGTGTAGCATGTGTTTGGAGACGTGAAGCATGTGTTTGGAGACGTGTAGCATGTGTTTGGAGACGTGTAGCATGTGTTTGGAGACGTGTACAGTGTGTTTGGAGACGTGTAGCGTGTGTTTGGAGACGTGTAGCATGTGTTTGGAGACATGTAGCATGTGTTTGGAGACGTGTAGCGTGTGTTTGGAGACGTGTACAGTGTGTCTGGAGATGTGTAGCGTGTGTTTGGAGACGTGTAGCATGTGTTTGGAGACATGTAGCATGTGTTTGGAGACGTGTAGCGTGTGTTTGGAGACATGTAGCATGTGTTTGGAGACGTGTAGCATGTGTTTGGAGACGTGTAGCATGTGTTTGGAGACGTGTAGCATGTGTTTGGAGACATGTAGCGTGTGTTTGGAGACGTGTAGAGGGTGTTTGGAGACGTGTAGCATGTGTTTGGAGACGTGTAGCATGTGTTTGGAGACGTGTAGCGTGTGTTTGGAGACGTGTAGAGGGTGTTTGGAGACGTGTAGCGTGTGTTTGGAGACGTGTAGCATGTGTTTGGAGACGTGTAGCATGTGTTTGGAGACGTGTAGCATGTGTTTGGAGACATGTAGCATGTGTTTGGAGACGTGTAGCATGTGTTTGGAGACGTGTAGCATGTGTTTGGAGACGTGTACAGTGTGTTTGGAGACGTGTAGCATGTGTTTGGAGACGTGTAGCGTGTGTTTGGAGACGTGTAGCATGTGTTTGGAGACGTGTAGCGTGTGTTTGGAGACGTGTAGTATGTGTTTGGAGACGTGTAGCATGTGTGTGGAGACGTGTAGCATGTGTTTGGAGATGTGTAGCGTGTGTTTGGAGACGTGTAGCGTGTGTTTGGAGACATGTAGCATGTGTTTGGAGACGTGTAGCGTGTGTTTGGAGACGTGTAGCATGTGTTTGGAGACATGTAGCGTGTGTTTGGAGACGTGTAGCATGTGTTTGGAGACATGTAGCATGTGTTTGGAGACATGTAGCGTGTGTTTGGAGACGTGTAGCATGTGTTTGGAGACGTGTAGCGTGTGTTTGGAGACGTGTAGCATGTGTTTGGAGACATGTAGCATGTGTTTGGAGACATGTAGCATGTGTTTGGAGACATGTAGCGTGTGTTTGGAGACGTGTAGCATGTGTTTGGAGACGTGTAGCGTGTGTTTGGAGACGTGTAGCGTGTGTTTGGAGACATGTAGCATGTGTTTGGAGACGTGTAGCATGTGTTTGGAGACGTGTAGCATGTGTTTGGAGACGTGTAGCGTGTGTTTGGAGACGTGTAGCGTGTGTTTGGAGACGTGTAGTGTGTGTTTGGAGACGTGTAGCGTGTGTTTGGAGACGTGTAGCATGTGTTTGGAGACGTGTAGAGGGTGTTTGGAGACGTGTAGCATGTGTTTGGAGACGTGTAGTATGTGTTTGGAGACGTGTAGTATGTGTTTGGAGACATGTAGCATGTGTTTGGAGACGTGTAGCATGTGTTTGGAGACGTGTAGCATGTGTTTGGAGACATGTAGCGTGTGTTTGGAGACGTGTAGCGTGTGTTTGGAGACGTGTAGCATGTGTTTGGAGACATGTAGCATGTGTTTGGAGACATGTAGAGGGTGTTTGGAGACGTGTAGCATGTGTTTGGAGACGTGTAGCGTGTGTTTGGAGACGTGTAGTATGTGTTTGGAGACGTGTAGAGGGTGTTTGGAGACGTGTAGCATGTGTTTGGAGACGTGTAGCGTGTGTTTGGAGACGTGTAGCATGTGTTTGGAGACGTGTAGCATGTGTTTGGAGACGTGTAGCATGTGTGTGGAGACGTGTAGCATGTGTTTGGAGACATGTAGCATGTGTTTGGAGACGTGTAGCATGTGTTTGGAGACGTGTAGCATGTGTTTGGAGACGTGTAGAGGGTGTTTGGAGACGTGTAGTGTGTGTTTGGAGACATGTAGCGTGTGTTTGGAGACGTGTAGTATGTGTTTGGAGACGTGTAGCGTGTGTTTGGAGACGTGTAGCGTGTGTTTGGAGACGTGTAGCATGTGTTTGGAGACGTGTAGTATGTGTTTGGAGACGTGTAGCATGTGTGTGGAGACGTGTAGCATGTGTTTGGAGACATGTAGCATGTGTTTGGAGACGTGTTTGGAGACGTGTAGCGTGTGTTTGGAGACGTGTAGCATGTGTTTGGAGACGTGTAGCATGTGTTTGGAGACGTGTAGCATGTGTGTGGAGACGTGTAGCATGTGTTTGGAGACATGTAGCATGTGTTTGGAGACGTGTAGCATGTGTTTGGAGACGTGTAGCATGTGTTTGGAGACGTGTAGAGGGTGTTTGGAGACGTGTAGTGTGTGTTTGGAGACATGTAGCGTGTGTTTGGAGACGTGTAGTATGTGTTTGGAGACGTGTAGCGTGTGTTTGGAGACGTGTAGCGTGTGTTTGGAGACGTGTAGCATGTGTTTGGAGACGTGTAGTATGTGTTTGGAGACGTGTAGCATGTGTGTGGAGACGTGTAGCATGTGTTTGGAGACATGTAGCATGTGTTTGGAGACGTGTAGCATGTGTTTGGAGACGTGTAGCATGTGTTTGGAGACGTGTAGCATGTGTTTGGAGACATGTAGCATGTGTTTGGAGACGTGTAGCGTGTGTTTGGAGACGTGTAGAGGGTGTTTGGAGACGTGTAGCATGTGTTTGGAGACGTGTAGCGTGTGTTTGGAGACGTGTAGCATGTGTTTGGAGACGTGTAGTATGTGTTTGGAGACGTGTAGCGTGTGTTTGGAGACGTGTAGCATGTGTTTGGAGACGTGTAGAGGGTGTTTGGAGACGTGTAGTGTGTGTTTGGAGACGTGTAGCATGTGTTTGGAGACGTGTAGTATGTGTTTGGAGACGTGTAGCTTGTGTTTGGAGACGTGTAGCATGTGTTTGGAGACGTGTAGCATGTGTTTGGAGACGTGTAGTATGTGTTTGGAGACGTGTAGCGTGTGTTTGGAGACGTGTAGCGTGTGTTTGGAGACATGTAGCGTGTGTTTGGAGACGTGTAGCGTGTGTTTGGAGACGTGTAGCATGTGTTTGGAGACGTGTAGAGGGTGTTTGGAGACGTGTAGCATGTGTTTGGAGACCTACCGTAGCTCTTTGAAAGGCTCTGCTCTGACGTGGGGGGTCTCTATGGAGCCGGTAAAGACAGCGCCCTCAGCTCCTGGAATAAAAACCACAACATGGTGTCAGCACAGCCTGCCAATACCAGCACAGCCTGCCAATACCAGCACAGTATGTATGGCTGTAAACTAATCTATGGCCATAGTCTATACCTATGGCTGTAAACTAATCTATGGCCATAATCTATATCTATGACTCCAAACTAATCTATGGGCATAATGTATATCTATGGCTCTAGACTAATCTATGGCCATAATCTACATCTATGGCTCTAGACTAATCTATGGCCATAATCTATATCTATGGCTCTAAACTAATCTATGGCCATAATCTATATCTATGGCTCTAAACTAATCTATGGCCATAATCTATATCTATGGCTCTAAACTAATCTATGGCCATAATCTATATCTATGGCCATAATCTATATCTATGGTCATAATCTAATCGACGGGGTTACCCACACAGTTCGCATTATCCTCCTACGACCTGCTAGAAAAAAGTATTTTATTTTGTTTTCAGTGTAATAGAAGCATTTGGGATGACAAAAAAAGGGTTGCTGTCAAAACATAATTAATAATATTTTAATGCATGTCACAGTGCAGGTTTTCAGAAAACTAGAATGTATGTACGGTTCTTGAGATCAAAAGCAGAGACTAATGCCCCCTACAAGGGACAAAATAAATGTCCATTCCCTAGGAGTTTATGGAGACATGTTAACCCCGTCTCTGACAGAACATGTCCCCACCCACCAATAAAACGTTCCTTTTAATTAAAAGTACTACAGCAGCAATAGGCTGTATGAAATTACAATCCCTGCTTATTTATCTGGATTGAAGACCTATTACACTACAATGCTGCCATTGTACTGCTGCCAGCGATTGGGTGAAAACTCGTAATAAATATGAATGTTTACCCACTGAGGATAAACAAAAGTGAGAAGTCTACCCACTACAACATGACCCCGAACTAGAGCTTCCCACAGCTCATCTGGAAAAAGCTCCTTCCAGTATCAAACGAAATGCAAAAATGTAATATTCAAAGAGTACTGCAGCTCTGCTGAAAATAAATTAGCCTTTGTTTAAAATGGAGGGATGTGGTTATGTGCTGAGTAGAGAGCACAAACAGGATATGGTTATGTGCTGAGCAGAGAGCACAAACAGGATATGGTTATGTGCTGAGCATAAAACGCAATCAGGATATGGTGAAAGGGTAAAATACCATGCAGGATGGTGATTTATTCTGAACTCCCTATGTAACAATGGGCACAACCCCATGTTAATGAACCTCAATGAAGGGAGATTCAGTGCACTGAAACATGCGGTTGGATGTGTGGAGACATGTTAGCGGAGAGAAATTAACACAGGGATCAATGGGCAGGGCAATCAGCCAGCAGCTGGAGGAGGCTGAGTAATACCACTGAAGAAGAAGGCTGGGAGGCCACATACTGAGCCGAAGCCTATAATTATATAATTTTATAACAAAGCAATTTAGACACACTACAAACGAGCAGTTGCAAGATCTTCCTGTTCACGGTATACTAAAATACAACCAAATATAGCCATATATAGATACATAAGCTAGCAGGCAATGTATACATAATTTGCAGTTGTTTAGAAGCTTTTCAGATCCTGATATTGATCCAAAATTATCCCAGAAATATTTTCTCTAGTTAAAATCTAAAATCCCAAAATCTATGTTTATAGTTGCTTCAAAGCTAGGCGGCTCAATCACTGGCAGAATATCAGACCCCTATGGCACAAAGCTGTCTGGCTGGCAGGGGAAGTTTCTGGACAGGACAGCTAATGGGAAGCTGGCTGACTGCGCTGTGTCTCTTAATACTGAGTGCCAACTAAAGAAGTGAAACACAGGGCAGATACTGCATCCATGAAGCTATCCACATATAAGAAAGTCAAACGTTAAAGTCTTATCTTGGTAAACCTACATTGCACTTTGATTAGCAGTTCATTTTAAAAATAATATTATAATATGGCCTGTGAAATAAAATGAAATCTTAATGAGTTTTTCAGTTTTGCGATTATATCAACTGTTCCTAAAATTGTATTACACATTTTTATAACAAAAAAAGATTATTTCATGAATAGTTTTACAGCATAATTGTATCAATTTGATTAAATAATTTAATCACAAAAATAATGTTTTAAGTGAAATGAAGTGCCAACCAATGCTACCGCACTCACTATAACATGCTGCATTGAATCAGCCATGAAACGCATGGCGCCTCCAGCCCCCTCCAGGATAAACTGTGAAGCCTCTCGTGTCCCTAGTGCGAGCACTCAAACTAAATCAATACACGGCCGAGACGTTCTTCATCAACACCATCCCATTTACATTCACACACAGCCCATTTACATTCACACACAGCCCATTTACATTCACACACAGCCCATTTACATTCACACACAACCCATTTACATTCACACACAACCCATTTACATTCACACACAACCCATTTACATTCACACACAACCCATTTACATTCACACACAACCCATTTACATTCACACACAACCCATTTACATTCACACACAGCCCATTTACATTCACACACAGCCCATTTACATTCACACACAACCCATTTACATTCACACACAACCCATTTACATTCACACACAGCCCATTTACATTCACACACAACCCATTTACATTCACACACAGCCCATTTACATTCACACACAACCCATTTACATTCACACACAACCCATTTACATTCACACACAACCCATTTACATTCACACACAGCCCATTTACATTCACACACAGCCCATTTACATTCACACACAACCCATTTACATTCACACACAACCCATTTACATTCACACACAGCCCATTTACATTCACACACAGCCCATTTACATTCACACACAACCCATTTACATTCACACACAGCCCATTTACATTCACACACAGCCCATTTACATTCACACACAACCCATTTACATTCACACACAACCCATTTACATTCACACACAGCCCATTTACATTCACACACAGCCCATTTACATTCACACACAGCCCATTTACATTCACACACAACCCATTTACATTCACACACAACCCATTTACATTCACACACAACCCATTTACATTCACACACAACCCATTTACATTCACATACAACCCATTTACATTCACACACAGCCCTTTTACATTCACACACAGCCCATTTACATTCACACACAGCCCATTTACATTCACACACAGCCTCGTGCACGTGCACACACCCAGCCTCGTGCACGTGCCCACACACAGCCTCGTGCACATGCACACCCAGCCTCGTGCACATGCCCACACACAGCCTCGTGCACGTGCACACACACAGCCTCGTGCACATGCCCACACCCAGCCTCGTGCACATGCCCACACACAGCCTCGTGCACGTGCACACACACAGCCTTGTGCACGTGCACACACACAGCCTCGTGCACGTGCACACACACAGCCTCGTGCACACGGGATCACTCGTTGTGCACTCCAGGCTGACAGCCCTGAGGACATCCTGTAATGCGCTCACAATAAACGCCATGAACAGATTGAGTGAAAAATCAATAGAGCCATTTTAGTTTTATTTTAAGTTCCGCATAATGTCCCCCTGAAATGATTTCATCAATGTGTTTCCATTATGACGCTTTCAGCTCCGAACGGCATGATCGCTCAGCAGGTTATGAAGCATGAGCAAGAGTGTTATGAAGCCTGAGCAGGAGTGTTATGAAGCCTCATAAAGACTTCATTGATATCCTGTCAAAACAAGCGCACCCTGTGCCGAAGTGCTCTGGTCACTGTGTACATTCCAGCGTTAACCCTTTCAATATGAAGAGACTCCACATAAATCCCAAGGTCTTTGGCTTTGGTCGAGAAAATAGATAAAGTTGAGACAAAAGGGTTTCCAATTATAGGGGCTCAAAACAATAGTATAGCAGTCATTTTGATTGGTGGAAAAGGTATAAAGTCCAGAGTGCCATATATATTATTAAAAATATAAATATTAATTTGTATGCAAGTTTCATCACCTCAAATACATGATTATACATATCCTATGCTGCGGTGTTTACCTAAACAGACATAAAGTATAGCTGCAAAAATCTGCATATTTAACATAGGTCATGCAATGTAAATATCGAGGACATGATGGATTATATCTGCACATGATGCTAAGATGCTAAGCTCAAGGCTAGAACCGCATTACTTCAACTGCTAAACGCATCTGTAAATCATCTTATACAAGATTCCAATTCCTGAAGAGCCGCTCCAGCTTAGATCAGAAGACGGTAGGGCTCTGACAGGGCCAGAAACAGGGTAATAAGGACTCGCAGTGAAACGCTGCCAGGCGGAATAGGAGACGGAATTGGAAACGTTTATCTGATTTAGCGTGGGCCATTTAGCTGAACACCTGAGGGACCCATTCCAGTGAAGGTTCTGTGTTCCTACTCCAACACACACTAAGGGCATCAGCAGAACGCTCTTACACAAAATGCAAGAAGAAGAAGCGCAGGCATCACACAATAACACAATGGTGAGAACATAGGGCAGGTTCTGTAGGAGTCATGGTCAGGTGAGTGGGGAGGTTCTGTAGGAGTCATGGTCAGGTGAGTGGGGAGGTTCTGTAGGAGTCATGGTCAGGTGAGTGGGCAGGTTCTGTAGGAGTCATGGTCAGGTGAGTGGGGAGGTTCTGTAGGAGTCATGGTCAGGTGAGTGGGGAGGTTCTGTAGGAGTCATGGTCAGGTGAGTGGGGAGGTTCTGTAGGAGTCATGGTCAGGTGAGTGGGGAGGTTCTGTAGGAGTCATGGTCAGGTGAGTGGGGAGGTTCTGTAGGAGTCATGGTCAGGTGAGTGGGGAGGTTCTGTAGGAGTCATGGTCAGGTGAGTGGGGAGGTTCTGTAGGAGTCATGGTCAGGTGAGTGGGGAGGTTCTGTAGGAGTCATGGTCAGGTGAGTGGGGAGGTTCTGTAGGAGTCATGGTCAGGTGAGTGGGGAGGTTCTGTAGGAGTCATGGTCAGGTGAGTGGGGAGGTTCTGTAGGAGTCATGGTCAGGTGAGTGGGGAGGTTCTGTAGGAGTCATGATCAGGTGAGTGGGGAGGTTCTGTAGGAGTCATGGTCAGGAGAGCAGAAACTGAAACAGAGCACGCTCCTGGAACACCAGCACAGGGAGCAGGAGGAGCCAGTGATTGGGTGAGAGAGCAGAACTGTGGCAGGGGGAGGTTATGTGTTTTGGGGGGGGCATGCGTCCGGGGCGGGGGGGGGGGAGGTCTGACCTTTAGAGGCATCTCATCCACCCTGACCACTCACAAGAGGATCACAGGATAACACCGCTTTTTATTAAAATGATAAAAAATATGATGAAAAATTCTGCTTCTTTTGTAAATAACGGAGGTGCATAATTTTCATAATTTATCCATTCTTAGTCATGGCACAGCCTCATGCATAATTACAAAACTGTGCTCATTTAAGGAAGGGGCACTCACTTTATAAATGATTAACTACAGCCAGTGTTAAGTACTGTAAATAGCAGATTAAAGACCAACAGGACCCAGACTAAGGATGGGCCATGGGGACAGGGTGGTGTATGATGTCCTTATTCAGTGTTTGGGATCCGCTGAACCTCTCCGAGTCAGAGCCCACATACACACCGCAGCTGACAGAAGTGTGTTTGGGATCCATACTAGATCTATAAGGGAAACATCAGTTCCGATTTTGGAACTGGAAACAAGTTGCGTGTTTGTTTAAGCGGAGAGCTTTTATCAGTGTGTGAGAATGGATTTGAATCGACACTTCTGTGAGATAACACCATGAAAACAGAGAGAGCGTAACACACAGAGTGTGTGTGTGTGTATGTGTGTGTGTGCCTTTAATGGAGCCTGTAGCTGTCCAATGCCTGAATACATGTTTGCTTTGGAATGCAGCAGAAAGAGCTGTGATTGGCTGAAAGGAATGCAAATGACAGGGCGGTCTGTAGTGTAGTGGTTAAGGTAAATGACTGGGACCCGCAAGGTCGGTGGTTCTAATCCCGGTGTAGCCACCGACCTTGCGGGTCCCGGTCTGTAGTGTAGTGGTTAAGGTAAATGACTGGGACCCACAAGGTCGGTGGTTCTAATCCCGGTGTAGCCACAATAAGATCCAAGGCCCTTAACCATGCATTGCTCCAGGGGAGGATCGCCTCCTGATTAGTCTTAATCTACTGTAAATCGCTTTGGAAGAAAGCGTCAACCAGATGACATGCGAAGTAATTATAAATGATGCACAATTACATTAATTAAGCACAACATGTACTTTTCATTTGTTCCTGTATTTGTCAAGTACTAATGTGTTCGTTACATGAATATGAATACACTAACCATAGGACAAACTTATAATTAGTTAACTATTAACATATACATTAATTGTTTTTTTTTACTGCAATATAAATTGGCATAAACAAATTCAGTTGAACATGAATTAATGATGTACAAATAGATTAACAAAGCTGTATAGATTAACTTTTCAGTAGTTACTTGGTTAACGGCTACATTAGTTAATGGCAATTCATGTAACCTGTAAAGTGTAATCCATCCCCCATTACAGGTGAGACCTTTATGAATCTTTACACCATAAGTCATTACAAACCTTTTAAATTGCATTTATTTAGCAGACGTTTTTATCGAAGGTCATTATAACATACAGGACAGGTTGGATAAGCTACAATTCACAAAACCTTCGATGAACTCACATGTTCCTACTTTTCGACCATCGGTGCTGCCATCCTGCTGCCTGATCTGATTATAAATCTGACTCACTGTGTCATTCCTCTTCTCTGACCTCATACTGTTCATATCCCCATTCCTATTTCATTCTCTCTCTCTCAGAAGTTCTTGATTAAGCTGTCCGTCAGCAGCTCTGCCGTGGGTTCATTAAGTTTTCTTCGATCTGATCCTCGCCTTTGATGGAGTAGAACTCATCTCGTCAAATGACACGCTTCCGCCAATGTGCTAATGCTTTCGTTATTCTCCCCGATCTCTCTACTGCTTACACAATCATACACGCCATTCAGAAAAATGAAAACCCTAACTGATCTGCTCTGGCTCGGTGAAGATCCGATGTGCCCAATCAGTCATAACGAGCTTCACTCCTTCCTCATCATTTCCCTGCATTGCTTTGTTAAAGCATGGTAGTGCGTTCCCATCTTCCCCCGACTCCTCTGGCTGATTCAGAGGCTGCCAGCTGCTCACAGGTGGAGCACTGGCGTGTCTAAATCCTCCTTTTTAATCTGTCCATTCCCCTCCTCCCTCCCCCTCCATTAACTTGTCAGGCCACAGTCCTCCATGTGGAAATGCCCTGGGGAAGATTCTAGACTTCTACCCATCCATCTCTTAACCCCCCCCTTTAATCACTCTGTCAAATGCTTTTCCTATGTAGCATTACAGACATCCATATCTAGGTTTTTATCCTTTCTTTCCAAGAGTGCTGCAATCTTTTACTCCACACCCTCCTGGCCTGATACAAGTAAAGCAATTCTTCTCAGCTTGTGTGTTTTTGCTCCCGTGCTTGTGTTCTGTGGTTGTGTTCTGTGGCTGGACTCTGTGGTTTGGCTCTATGGGTGGGTTCTGAGATTGGGTTTAGTGCTTTGGTTCTGTGGTTGGGTTCTGTGGTTGGACTCTACGGTTGGGCTCTGTGCTTTGGTTCTGTGGTTGGGTTCTGTGGTTGAGTTCTGTGCTTTGGTTCTGTGGTTGGGCTCTACAGTTCGGTTCTGTGCTTGGGTTCTATGGTTGGGTTCTCCAGTGACTGTTACTGCAGCTGCTAGCTGATCATTCTCCTCCCATCTCTCCTCTGGGCAGTTTGTAACACTCAAGTGATTTGATCAATATCAATATCAATATCAATATCACAACCATAAAACTGAGCTGTGGGATTTACTGAGCTGTCATACTTGGTTACATTTACAAGAAAAAACTATTTTTGGAAACATGTTACTCTGCACCTTCTGCATGACTGGATGCATTCCTCCACGTGAGCATTACTATGACAACTACGCTGAAGCTCGGATGGGATTCTGCCAATGAGCTGTGTTAACCTGATTCATCTAAAGGCAGTGCTCAGTGCTGACATCAGCTGTGTTAACCTGATTCATCTAAAGGCAGTGCTCAGTGCTGACATCAGCTGTGTGAGCCTGATTTATCTAAAGGCAGTGCTCAGTGCTGACATCAGCTGTGTTAACCTGATTCATCTAAAGGCAGTGCTCAGTGCTGACATCAGCTGTGTTAACCTGATTCATCTAAAGGCAGTGCTCAGTGCTGACATCAGCTGTGTTAACCTGATTTATCTAAAGGCAGTCCTCAGTGCTGACATCAGCTGTGTGAGCCTGATTTATCTAAAGGCAGTCCTCAGTGCTGACATCAGCTGTGTGAGCCTGATTTATCTAAAGGCAGTGCTCAGTGCTGACATCAGCTGTGTTAACCTGATTCATCTAAAGGCAGTGCTCAGTGCTGACCGGGACTCACTGCAAATTTGCCAACCGCTGAGCTTAATGCTGATTAACAGCACCACAAAAACTTCAGGAATACATATCCATATTTTGGGACCCTGTGATCACACAGTGGATGGAAGCCATAAGAAAAATCTGATTATGTTAGTAAGCAATGTCATGTCATTCTACCACAATGGCATGTTATTAACAAAATTAATAACAAAATTAATTGGATTTTGTTAACACCCCTCTAAAATATCCGTACATCTCCAAGTCATATTAAACCATCTTTGTATTAGATATATTACTATACATATGAATCAGCAAATGTACTTTTAATTTTGACACAACATAAAATATGATTATTTAGATAAGGAAACATTTGATGTCATTTGGTGATTTGAAAAGGGATTTTCATTTGCACGCTTCTAAATTTCTTGCTTATCAAGTTCTGCTTTAGTTTGAATAATTTATATCCATTTGTCAGTTTAGTCAAGAGGTGTTCCTCACAGAAATGTGCTTTATAGACCTCCACACCACGCTTAACCACTGATACACCTGAGAGGCCAGAATGGATACACACCATATATCAAAACAATATATACAGTATATAAATGACACTTTGGAAAACATATTCACATATGAAACAACATTTCTGAGAAAACTGCAGTTTGACTTTTTTATAAAAGGGTGTTATTAGTTTTGGCAGAATTGTAGTTTTTTATGCCGGATCACAATAAAGTCAAATGTGAACTGAAGCTACTTCTTGCATAGAAATTCCAACAGAAAAACAGGAACTACACAGAGTACTGTGTGGGAGGTGAGACCCAGAGCCTGGCAAGCTATGAACTCCATTTCCCATAAATCCCTTTACAAAGACTTTCAACAATCCCAAAAAGTGGTACCCAACTCAAGTTCCAGACAGAAACTTCTTTGGTAAATCATTTCTGACTTGTGATGTCTTTTCTGACATAAAATGTATTTTTCTCATATACTGTGAGGGAGCAGGGGCGGGAGACCAAGAGTGACCGGGAAGGGATCACAAAGTTACCAACGATAAGTTGGATAACCACTAAAATAGGTGAGGAAAGAACGGAAAAAGGGAACAAAACTCCCCAGCGATCCGCCAACAGAAAAACAGAAATACGAGAATATTTTATCGGCAGACTCGAACGGGCTAACTTTATGCGCCAAACTCTGCCACTTGCTCTACAAAACGGAACCCAGAAACAAAAATGGAAACAAAAGGAAAACAAACTCGGTCCTAAACTTCTCTATTTCTAATTTCTAATTTCTTAGTGAATGCTTCCCGAGATTAAAAGCAATTCAGTCTTAAAAACCCTCTATCTGTCTGTCTACCTTAGTACCTCTATACCGGCTCTGTGTCTGTGTGTGTGTCTGCCTGTCTGTCTGTCTGCCTGTCTACCTTAGTACCTCTATACCGGCTCTGTGTCTGTGTGTGTGTCTGCCTGTCTGCCTGTCTGTCTGTCTGTCTGTCTGTCTGTCTGTCTGTCTGTCTACCTTAGTACCTCTATATCGGCTCTGTGTCTGTGTCAAGGTGAAACACCAAAGCCCAGAGCAGTGCCAGGAAGAGACTGAAATAGCTCTCCAGCTGACTGCAATTGGCCATGATTACACCCGCATTCCACATGCGGGAGGTAATCTCTCCTGCAGAACTAAGCTGGCAAGCCCTCTAGAAGTCTGGAGCGGTAAATACTGAAATTTCCAGCAGTAGACATTGAAAACCATGACATATACTGTATCCATTTTGAACTGTTTGGCCTCGCAAACACTAAGAGGCTCTCGCTGAAGGAGCTTCCATCTCACCACCCTGGAACTGAACAGGACCTGTCTCATATACCCCCAGTCAAACTCCTCATAAACACGGTGTAATAGTGCATGCTCATTTAATGCAGGCAGAGGTCTAAATGATATGACTAATGATGTAATATCATGTTTAATACGAGCCGCTCTTCGGCAGGGTTATTCACTGCGGTACAGGGCACAGGGGGAGTCGCGCTCATGACCTGATCTCACTCTGAGACCAGAGGGCTGTAGTTATTTTCCCTGTGACACGATTCTCCATGAAGCGCACATGTAAAGCAGGGAGCACAGACGCTGCAGATATAATTCAGGCTTTTATGGACTGTTTCTCATTGGCTTACGGTGGTCAGCTGACAGAAATCCAATGGTCACAAAGGAGAATGAACCACACTGTCAGCCATGATAAAGGCATGAAATGAGCCCTCCCGCACCAATCCTGAACCTGACCTGAACCATTTCCACTTCCTGCTCAGTTTACCCTGAAGGCAGCTTTCTGACCGGTGAGAACTACAGACCAGTGTAAACTACAGACTGGTGAGAACTACAGACCAGTGAGAATTACAAACCAGTGAGAACTACAGACCGGTGAAAACTACAGACCAGTGTAAACTACAGACTGGTGAGAACTACAGACCAGTGAGAATTACAGACCAGTGAGAACTACAGACCGGTGAGAACTACAGACCGGTGAGAACTACAGACCGGTGAGAACTACAAGCAGAACAGAGTTGACATAAGGGAGGAGGATTGTAGCCTAAATGTTGTAATTTTAGTCATATTGTATATAATACAAATCAATGTGCTATGTTTTATGTTTATTGCATGGAGAAACATTATTATTATTATTATTATTATTATTATTATTATTATTATTATTATTATTCCTTAATTCTATGTTTCTCTTTCACCCTGGAAAAGTAGTGATAGGTAATAGGAAATACATCAAACAGCTCAGTAGAGGTTCAGATGTTGCAATGACATGCAACCACATTGTGATCTCTCAGACATCATCCACACGTGCCAGCTCCCAGTCTATTATAAAAGTGCCACTCCTGTAACCTGCTCATCTCCAAACACAAAACAGATATACTGATGTAAACCTCTCAGTCACAGAAAGAAGAACTGATTGGGCATTTTAAAATAAGATCACGACCATCAATACCGGCATCTTACAGAGTCTATAACAGATCTATTACAGATCTTTTGTAGGTCTATTAGATGTCTATTACAGACCTATAACAGATCTATTACAGGTCTATTACAGACCTATTACAGGTCTATTACAGATCAGTTACAGGTCTCTTACAGAGCATTTACTCTCCATGGTAGGTGCTTTCAGTATGCCTGGAACTCTGAGATAACTGCGATCTACCGTTTCTCCTGGGCATTATGAAAAAATCCCCATGCACACTGCTCCAGATCGCAGATTAAATATAGAAATGCAAACTCACCACAGACCTGGTCCCACCACCCAACATGAAAGTGTTACATTTTGTTCAGCATTCCCTTTTCTGTTACATTTTATGCTGATATTTACTGTGTTTAATTTTAATTTCATTCATTGTGACTTGTTGCACTACATTCAGCAACTTACTCTAAGTATGAACCAATGGCAACTATCACTGTTGTTCCTCATAAACATAATTCTTAAACACTGACTGAGACTGCCAAGCTTCACCCCTGAGAGCCTGACCCACTTGCCAATAAATTACAGTGAGTGTATAACTTTATTTTTAGGAATGCTGACTCCTCTTGTAAACGGAGTATTAATCATGGCAGTAATTTAACATTAGCCAATGAAACATAACTGCGGCTAATTAAAAAGCTTTCATTCTGAATATTGAAGAAAAAAAAGTCAACAGTGATGTCATTTATTCTGCAGCTAACTCAGAACACAGTGCTGCCCCAGCCTGGATCCAGCACAGCCACACAGATACTGCCGGAAAACAGCCTGCAAGCCCAGCCTGGATCCAGAACAGCCACACAGACACTACCCCTGAAACAGCCTGCAAGCCCAGCCTGGATCCAGAACAGCCACACAGACACTACCCCTGAAACAGCCTGCAAGCCCAGCCTGGATCCAGAACAGCCACACAGACACTACCCCTGAAACAGCCTGTAAGCCCAGCCTGGATCCAGAACAGCCACACAGACACTACCCCTGAAACAGCCTGCAAGCCCAGCCTGGATCCAGAACAGCCACACAGACACTACCCCTGAAACAGCCGGCAAGCCCAGTCTGGATCCAGAACAGCCACACAGACACTACCCCTGAAACAGCCTGCAAGCCCAGCCTGGATCCAGAACAGCCACACAGACACTACCCCTGAAACAGCCTGCAAGCCCAGCCTGGATCCAGCACAGCCACACAGACACTACCCCTGAAACAGCCTGTAAGCCCAGCCTGGATCCAGCACAGCCACACAGACACTACCCCTGAAACAGCCTGCAAGCCCAGCCTGGATCCAGAACAGCCACACAGACACTACCCCTGAAACAGCCTGCAAGCCCAGCCTGGATCCAGAACAGCCACACAGACACTACCCCTGAAACAGCCTGCAAGCCCAGCCTGGATCCAGAACAGCCACACAGACACTACCCCTGAAACAGCCTGCAAGCCCAGCCTGGATCCAGAACAGCCATACAGACACTACCCCTGAAACAGCCTGCAAGCTCAGCCTGGATCCAGAACAGCCATACAGACACTACCCCTGAAACAGCCTGCAAGCTCAGCCTGGATCCAGAACAGCCACACAGACACTACCCCTGAAACAGCCTGTAAGCCCAGCCTGGATCCAGCACAGCCATACAGACACTACCCCTGAAACAGCCTGCAAGCCCAGACTTTAGCTCTACACATTTTTTTCATTTGTGTGTACTGCACGGTCATTGGCCAATATGTGCATGAGACACTTTTTCAGGATACCCTGCATGACATTGTTATTTCTCAGCGATGGAAAGAAGATCCCATACCTTAGCTGAGGCACTAAGACCTACAGCTTAAAATTTACAACTCATTAACTCTAAAAATCATATCATAATAACATAAAATGCAGAACAGTAAAGAAGGTATATAAATGTGCAGCATATATTTTTGCAGCGCATATTGAAAAGGTATTGGACAGACACATTTTGTACTTATGCTCAATTTGCATGCATAGCCAAATTTTAGTAAAATAAGAAGAAATGAACCGTGATTAAACAGCTGTTAATGTTGTGGTGATGGTCTCATTGCATTGGGGAAATTAGAGTGATTTAATTAATTATAGTGGAGTGGCTTTATTCAAAAGACACATTCAAGCCACTGAGAGGCCAGAAGAGGCACTTTGGGAGCATTAGAGCATTAGAGTTACACCAGTGCTGGTGTCACACATGTGAACTGTGTGCTTGAGTACCATTACTGAACACTGTCATCAACACATCAGCAACATTACAGTGGTCTGTTCATTTCCCATCCAAACTGTGTTCACCTTGATTACACAGCTCCATTACACAGCCATGTTACACAGCTCCATTACACAGCCCTGTTACACAGCTCCATGACACAGCTCTGTTACACAGCCCAGTTACACAGCTCCATTACACAGCCCTGTTACACAGTTCTGCAACACAGCTCCATTACACAGCCCTGTTACACAGCTCCATTACACAGTCCTGTTACACAGCTCCATGACACAGCTGTTACACAGCTCCAGGACACAGCCCTGTTACACAGCTCCATTACACAGCTCTGTTACACAGCTCCATTACACAGCTCCATTACACAGCCCTGTTACACAGCTCCATTACACAGCCCTGTTACACAGCTCCATGACACAGCTCTGTTACACAGCTCCATTACACAGCTCCATTACACAGCCCTGTTACACAGTTCTGTCACACAGCCCTGTTACACAGCTCCATTACACAGTCCTGTTACACAGCTCCATTACACAGTCCTGATACACAGCTCCATTACACAGCTCTGTTACACAGCCCTGTTACACAGCTCTGTCACACAGTGCTCAGAGACTCTTGAGGTTGATATTATATGCTGTCACGTTCCTGTGCCTTCCTGGCTACCTGTATTCCATTCTGCATCCCAGCTGCTAATCTAATCTCTGCTAATTTATTTTTTTAACACATGACATTACATGTATAGCAGGAAGCATTTAAAATGTCAGATGTGATTTAAATGAGAAAGAGGGGTTTTTCACACAGTGAGAGGGGTTTTTACACAGTGAGAGGGGTTTTCACACAGTGAGAGGGGTTTTTACACACAGTGAGAGGGGGTTTCACACACAGTGAGAGGGGTTTTCACACATAGTGAGAGAGGTTTTCACACATAGTGAGAGGGGTTTTCACACACAGTGAGAGGGGTTTTCACACAGTGAGAGGGGTTTTCACACAGTGAGAGGGGGTTTCACACAGTGAGAGGGGTTTTTACACACAGTGAGAGGGGGTTTCACACACAGTGAGAGGGGTTTTCACACATAGTGAGAGAGGTTTTCACACATAGTGAGAGGGGTTTTCACACATAGTGAGAGAGGTTTTCACACATAGTGAGAGGGGTTTTCACACAGTGAGAGGGGTTTTCACACAATGAGAGGGGGTTTCACACAGTGAGAGGGGGTTCCACACACAGTGAGAGAGGTTTTCACACATAGTGAGAGAGGTTTTCACACATAGTGAGAGAGGTTTTCACACATAGTGAGAGGGGTTTTCACACACAGTGAGAGGGGATTTCACACAGTGAGAGGGGTTTTCACACAGTGAGAGGGGGTTTCACACAGTGAGAGGGGTTTTTACACACAGTGAGAGGGGGATTCACACACAGTGAGAGAGGTTTTCACATATAGTGAGAGAGGTTTTCACACATAGTGAGAGGGGTTTTCACACACAGTGAGAGGGGTTTTCACACAGTTAGAGGGGGTTTCACACAGTTAGAGGGGGTTTTACACAGTGAGAGGGGTTTTTACACAGTGAGAGGGGTTTTCACACAGTGAGAGGGGTTTTCACACAGTGAGAGGGGGTTTCACACAGTGAGAGGGGGTTTCACACAGTGAGAGGGGTTTTTACACACAGTGAGAGGGGGTTTCACACACAGTGAGAGAGGTTTTCACACATAGTGAGAGAGGTTTTCACACATAGTGAGAGGGGTTTTCACACACAGTGAGAGGGGGTTTCACACAGTGAGAGGGGGTTTCACACAGTGAGAGGGGTTTTTACACAGTGAGAAGGGGTTTCACACAGTGAGAGGGGGTTTCACACAAAGTGAGAGAGGTTTTCACACATAGTGAGAGTGGTTTTCACACACAGTGAGAGGGGATTTCACACAGTGAGAGGGGATTTCACACAGTGAGAGGGGTTTTCACACAGTGAGAGGGGGTTTCACCCAGTGAGAGGGGTTTTTACACACAGTGAGAGGGGGTTTCACACAGTGAGAGAGGTTTTCACACACAGTGAGAGGGGTTTTCACACAGTGAGAGGGGTTTTCACACAGTGAGAGGGGGTTTCACACAGTGAGAGGGGTTTTTACACACAGTGAGAGGGGGTTTCACACACAGTGAGAGAGGTTTTCACACATAGTGAGAGGGGTTTTCACACATAGTGAGAGAGGTTTTCACACAGTGAGAGGGGTTTTCACACAGTGAGAGGGGGTTTCACACAGTGAGAGGGGTTTTTACACAGTGAGAGGGGTTTTCACACAGTGAGAGGGGTTTTTACACAGTGAGAGGGGGTTTCACACAGTGAGAGGGGGTTTCACACAGTGAGAGGGGGTTTTACACAGTGAGAGGGGTTTTTACACAGTGAGAGGGGGTTTCACACAGTGAGAGGGGTTTTCACACAGTGAGAGGGGTTTTCACACAGTGAGAGGGGGTTTCACACAGTGAGAGAGGTTTTCACACACAGTGAAAGGGGATTTCACACAGTGAGAGGGGATTTCACACAATGAGAGGGGTTTTCACACATAGTGAGAGGGGTTTTCACACACAGTGAGAGGGGGTTTCACACAGTGAGAGGGGGTTTCACACAGTGAGAGGGGTTTTTACACAGTGAGAAAGGGTTTCACACAGTGAGAGGGGGTTTCACACACAGTGAGAGAGGTTTTCACACATAGTGAGAGAGGTTTTCACACATAGTGAGAGGGGTTTTCACACACAGTGAGAGGGGATTTCACACAGTGAGAGGGGATTTCACACAGTGAGAGGGGTTTTCACACAGTGAGAGGGGGTTTCACACAGTGAGAGGGGTTTTTACACACAGTGAGAGGGGGTTTCACACAGTGAGAGAGGTTTTCACACACAGTGAGAGGGGTTTTCACACAGTGAGAGGGGTTTTCACACAGTGAGAGGGGGTTTCACACAGTGAGAGGGCTTTTTACACACAGTGAGAGGGGGTTTCACACACAGTGAGAGAGGTTTTCACACATAGTGAGAGAGGTTTTCACACATAGTGAGAGGGGTTTTCACACACAGTGAGAGGGGGTTTCACACAGTGAGAGGGGGTTTCACACAGTGAGAGGGGTTTTTACACAGTGAGAAAGGGTTTCACACAGTGAGAGGGGGTTTCACACACAGTGAGAGAGGTTTTCACACATAGTGAGAGAGGTTTTCACACATAGTGAGAGGGGTTTTCACACACAGTGAGAGGGGATTTCACACAGTGAGAGGGGATTTCACACAGTGAGAGGGGTTTTCACACAGTGAGAGGGGGTTTCACACAGTGAGAGGGGTTTTTACACACAGTGAGAGGGGGTTTCACACAGTGAGAGAGGTTTTCACACACAGTGAGAGGGGTTTTCACACAGTGAGAGGGGTTTTCACACAGTGAGAGGGGGTTTCACACAGTGAGAGGGCTTTTTACACACAGTGAGAGGGGGTTTCACACACAGTGAGAGAGGTTTTCACACATAGTGAGAGGGGTTTTCACACACAGTGAGAGGGGGTTTCACACAGTGAGAGGGGTTTTCACACAGTGAGAGGGGGTTTCACACAGTGAGAGGGGTTTTCACATAGTGAGAGGGGTTTTTACACAGTGAGAGGGGGTTTCACACAGTGAGAGGGGGTTTCACACAGTGAGAGGGGTTTTTACACAGTGAGGGGGGGTTTCACACAGTGATAGGGGGTTTCACACAGTGAGAGGGGGTTTTACACAGTGAGAGGGGTTTTCACACAGTGAGAGGGGTTTTCACACAGTGAGAGGGGGTTTCACACAGCGAGAGGGGTTTTTACACACAGTGAGAGGGGGTTTCACACAGTGAGAGAGGTTTTCACACACAGTGAGAGGGGTTTTCACACAGTGAGAGGGGTTTTCACACAGTGAGAGGGGGTTTCACACAGTGAGAGGGGTTTTTACACACAGTGAGAGGGGGTTTCACACACAGTGAGAGAGGTTTTCACACACAGTGAGAGGGGGTTTCACACACAGTGAGAGAGGTTTCACACATAGTGAGAGAGGTTTTCACACATAGTGAGAGGGGTTTTCACACACAGTGAGAGGGGGTTTCACACAGTGAGAGGGGGTTTCACACAGTGAGAGGGGTTTTTACACAGTGAGAAGGGGTTTCACACAGTGAGAGGGGGTTTCACACAAAGTGAGAGAGGTTTTCACACATAGTGAGAGTGGTTTTCACACATAGTGAGAGGGGTTTTCACACACAGTGAGAGGGGGTTTCACACAGTGAGAGGGGTTTTCACACAGTGAGAGGGGGTTTCACACAGTGAGAGGGGTTTTTACACAGTGAGAGGGGTTTTCACACAGTGAGAGGCGTTTTTACACAGTGAGAGGGGGTTTCACACAGTGAGAGGGGTTTTTACACACAGTGAGAGGGGGTTTCACACACAGTGAGAGAGGTTTTCACACATAGTGAGAGAGGTTTTCACACATAGTGAGAGGGGTTTTTACACAGTGAGAAGGGGTTTCACACAGTGAGAGGGGGTTTCACACAAAGTGAGAGAGGTTTTCACACATAGTGAGAGTGGTTTTCACACACAGTGAGAGGGGATTTCACACAGTGAGAGGGGATTTCACACAGTGAGAGGGGTTTTCACACAGTGAGAGGGGGTTTCACACAGTGAGAGGGGTTTTTACACACAGTGAGAGGGGGTTTCACACAGTGAGAGAGGTTTTCACACACAGTGAGAGGGGTTTTCACACAGTGAGAGGGGTTTTCACACAGTGAGAGGGGGTTTCACACAGTGAGAGGGGTTTTTACACACAGTGAGAGGGGGTTTCACACACAGTGAGAGAGGTTTTCACACATAGTGAGAGAGGTTTTCACACGTAGTGAGAGGGGTTTTCACACACAGTGAGAGGGGGTTTCACACAGTGAGAGGGGTTTTCACACAGTGAGAGGGGGTTTCACACAGTGAGAGGGGTTTTTACACAGTGAGAGGGGTTTTCACACAGTGAGAGGGGTTTTTACACAGTGAGAGGGGGTTTCACACAGTGAGAGGGGGTTTCACACAGTGAGAGGGGTTTCACACACAGTGAGAGGGGGTTTCACACAGTGAGAGGGGTTTTCACACACAGTGAGAGGGGTTTTCACACACAGTGAGAGGGGTTTTTACACACAGTGAGAGGAGGTTTCACACAGTGAGAGGGGTTTTCACACACAGTGAGAGGGGGTTTCACATAGTGAGAGGGGGTTTCACACACAGTGAGAGGGGGTTTCACACAGTTAGAGGGGTTTTCACACAGTGAGAGGGGTTTTCACACTGTGAGAGGGGTTTTCACACACTGTGAGAGGGGTTTTCACACAGTAAGAGGGGGTTTCACACAGTGAGAGGGGGTTTCACACAGTGAGAGGGGTTTTTACACAGTGAAAGGGGTTTTTACACAGTGAAAGGGGTTTCACACTGTGAGAGGGGGTTTCACACAGTAAGAGGGGGTTTCACACAGTGAGAGGGGGTTTCACACACAGTGAGAGGGGTTTCACACACAGTGAGAGGGGGTTTCACACAGTGAGAGGGGTTTCACACACAGTGAGAGGGGTTTCACACACAGTGAGAGGGGTTTTCACACACAGTGAGAGGGGGTTTCACACAGTGAGAGGGGTTTTCACACAGTGAGAGGGGGTTTCACACAGTGAGAGGGGGTTTTACACAGTGAGAGGGGTTTTTACACAGTGAGAGGGGGTTTTACACAGTGAGAGGGGTTTTTACACAGTGAGAGGGGTTTTTACAGAGCAGAGAGCAGCTCAGACTCCAGCCCTGCAGAGGGGCTTGTGTTTCTGGGAGTTGAGAGGCTTTGGTGCTGCACATTTCAGCCGATTTCAATTAAACTGCAAATGGACACTGTCCTTTTCACCATAGCCATTAACATTAACCTGCTGTTTCAGGAAGACCACTTCTCTGATTGACTCTTGTGCATAATGACTCACCCATAACTGGTCTGTGATTGGCTGCTGTGAATAATGACTCACCCATAACTGGTCTATGATTGGCTGCTGTGCATGATGACTCACCCATAACTGGTCTGTGATTGGCTGCTGTGCATAATGACTCACCCATAACTGGTCTGTGATTGGCTGCTGTGCACAATGACTCACCCATAACTGGTCTGTGATTGGCTGCTGTGCACAATGACTCACCCATAACTGGTCTGTGATTGGCTGCTGTGCATGATGACTCACCCATAACTGGTCTGTGATTGGCTGCTGTGCATAATGACTCACCCATGACTCGTAACCGCTCGGCTCCGACCACCACCTCCTGCTCGTCTGCAGAGAACAGCAGCTTCCCCGCGCTGGATCTCACCTGCAGCATCTTCCCCCGGGCCTCCACTCCTCTAGACCCTGAAGAGGAGGAACAGGAATGATTCCGCAAACACACACACACACACACACACACACAGATACACACACACACACACACACACACAGATACATACACACACACACACACACACACACACAGATACACACACACACACACATGCAGATACACACACACACACACTCACACACTCATACACACACTCACACACACACAGATACACACACACACACACAGATACACACACACACACACACGCAGATACACACACAAATACACACACAGATACATACACACACACACACACACTCACACACTCACACACAGATACACACACACAGACACACACACAGATACACTCACACACACAGATACACACTCACACAGACACACACACACTCTCACACACACACACACACACACACAGACACTCACACACACACAGATACACACACACACACTCACACACACACACACACACACACACACACACACACACACACACTCACACCCACACTCACACTCAAACACACACACACACACACACACACACACACACACACACACCCATACACACATATACACGCACACACACACACACAGATACACACACCCACACAGATGTAACACAGAAATGGTGCAACACAGCAATACCAAAATCAGTAGTTTGTGAGCCTGTTGCCATTGTAGTAGACCTGACAAACAGCATTGAGATTGGTTTAAAATTCAACCAATACAAACATTACCGCACTCACTATAATATTTGCCTGCCATCAGTTTGATATTTCAATTAAAACTTTTTTCATTTCTGGGTTTTAATGGATTCACACAGTTGCCAGTCAGGGCCCCCTAATTATGAAAATGTGCCAAACAGCACAAATAGAGAATTAGAATAAAATAAAATGTGAATATTTTTCTGTCAAGAATCCAATTTAAGAAGCTATGTATGGTTTATTTAGACATATTTCTCCTTTTAATACCAGTATCTGTACAAAAGAGAACACATTTTCAAGATGAAATGAAAATAGAATGACATCTTTGACAGTATATTTTCCATGACAAGCATGTTGCTTAAGTATTATCTGAAATAGCGTGGGGGCCAATCACAGGCTCTCTCACACGCCTGAAACCAATGACGTCTGCTCACACAGGACAGGAGGAGTGTCCTTCTGCTGGGAAATGAGGAAACAGTTCTGCAGTGTTTCTGTAGTTTGGAGGGCTCCATTAGCACTGACTCAATCAGGAAGACAACCACTTTTACAGTTAATAACTGCATTCCACACATTCCCGGGCTTTAAAGAGCAGGGCCTACGACTTCACCTCTCCCTGCCAGAGTGACACAGGGGCCCCACCCCACCCCACACACTCCCAGAGTGACACAGGGGCCCCACCCCACCCCACACACTCCCAGAGTGACACAGGGGCCCCACCCCACCCCACACACTCCCAGAGTGACACAGGGCCCCACCCCACCCCACACACTCCCAGAGTGACACAGGGCCCCACCCCACCCCACACACTCCCAGAGTGACACAGGGCCCCACCCCACCCCACACACTCCCAGAGTGACACAGGGCCCCCACACCACACACTCCCAGAGTGACACAGGGGCCCCACACCACACACTCCCAGAGTGACACAGGGGCCCCACCCCACCCCACACACTCCCAGAGTGACACAGGGGCCCCACCCCACCCCACACCACACACTCCCAGAGTGACACAGGGGCCCCACACCACACACTCCCAGAGTGACACAGGGGCCCCACCCCACACACTCCCAGAGTGACACAGGGGCCCACCCCACACACTCCCAGAGTGACACAGGGCCCCCACCCCACCCCACACACTCCCAGAGTGACACAGGGCCCCACCCCACCCCACACACTCCCAGAGTGACACAGGGGCCCACCCCACACCACACACTCCCAGAGTGACACAGGGCCCCCACCCCACCCCACACACTCCCAGAGTGACACAGGGGCCCCACCCCACACACTCCCAGAGTGACACAGGGGCCCACCCCACACACTCCCAGAGTGACACAGGGCCCCCACCCCACCCCACACACTCCCAGAGTGACACAGGGCCCCACCCCACCCCACACACTCCCAGAGTGACACAGGGGCCCACCCCACACCACACACTCCCAGAGTGACACAGGGGCCCACCCCACACACTCCCAGAGTGACACAGGGGCCCCACCCCACCCCACACACTCCCAGAGTGACACAGGGCCCCACCCCACCCCACCCCACACACTCCCAGAGTGACACAGGGGCCCCACCCCACCCCACACACTCCCAGAGTGACACAGGGGCCCACCCCACACACTCCCAGAGTCACACAGGGGCCCACCCCACCCCACACACTCCCAGAGTGACACAGGGGCCCACCCCACACACTCCCAGAGTGACACAGGGGCCCCACCCCACCCCACACACTCCCAGAGTGACACAGGGCCCCCACCCCACACACTCCCAGAGTGACACAGGGCCCCCACCCCACACACTCCCAGAGTGACACAGGGGCCCCACCCCACCCCACACACTCCCAGAGTGACACAGGGGCCCACCCCACACACTCCCAGAGTGACACAGGGGCCCCACCCCACCCCACACACTCCCAGAGTGACACAGGGGCCCACCCCACACACTCCCAGAGTGACACAGGGCCCCACCCCACCCCACACACTCCCAGAGTGACACAGGGGCCCCACCCCACCCCACCCCACACACTCCCAGAGTGACACAGGGGCCCACCCCACACCACACACTCCCAGAGTGACACAGGGGCCCCACCCCACACACTCCCAGAGTGACACAGGGGCCCACCCCACCCCACACACTCCCAGAGTGACACAGGGGCCCCACCCCACACACTCCCAGAGTGACACAGGGGCCCCACCCCACACACTCCCAGAGTGACACAGGGGCCCCACCCCACCCCACACACTCCCAGAGTGACACAGGGGCCCCACCCCACCCCACCCCACACACTCCCAGAGTGACACAGGGGCCCACCCCACACACTCCCAGAGTGACACAGGGGCCCACCCCACACACTCCCAGAGTGACACAGGGGCCCCACCCCACACACTCCCAGAGTGACACAGGGGCCCACCCCACCCCACACACTCCCAGAGTGACACAGGGGCCCACCCCACACACTCCCAGAGTGACACAGGGGCCCCACCCCACCCCACACACTCCCAGAGTGACACAGGGGCCCCACCCCACCCCACACACTCCCAGAGTGACACAGGGCCCCCACCCCACACACTCCCAGAGTGACACAGGGGCCCACCCCACACACTCCCAGAGTGACACAGGGGCCCACCCCACACACTCCCAGAGTGACACAGGGGCCCCACCCCACCCCACACACTCCCAGAGTGACACAGGGGCCCCATCCCACACACTCCCAGAGTGACACAGGGGCCCCACCCCACACACTCCCAGAGTGACACAGGGGCCCCACCCCACACACTCCCAGAGTGACACAGGGGCCCCATCCCACACACTCCCAGAGTGACACAGGGGCCCCACCCCACACACTCCCAGAGTGACACAGGGGCCCCACACCACACACTCTCAGAGTGACACAGGGCCCCACCCCACACCACACACTCCCAGAGTGACACAGGGCCCCACCCCACACCACACACTCCCAGAGTGACACAGGGGCCCCACCCCACACCACACACTCTCAGAGTGACACAGGGGCCACACCCCACCCCACACACTCCCAGAGTGACACACCCCTGACTTCCCGCTGGCCCCAGCTCTCTTCCATTGTCCTATAATACCCCCGAACACTACTATAACTTTTTATTCCTTTCACTTTTTTGATAAATGAGACAAACATTTTGCCAATGAGGTAAGATCCATTCCAAGAATTGCAAATGGAATAAGGACATTTCACTTGTCCAGCAAACATTTAGTGAAAACAAGCTAATATAAAAAACAAAGATCTTTAGTCTTATTACAAGACTAAAATGCGTGTTAAGACAGACATATTGTGCAGTGTAGAGACAGGTAAGAGAGCTCCTACAGTGGGGGTTTAGGCCACCCATCATTAATGTCGCTTTCACATTATTTATTTCTTTATCAGATGCTCTTATCTAAGTCTAACAAAACTGCTTAAATGGAGTAGAAATTAACAAATTGCCCATGTTGCTGACAAAATTGGAAGTTTAAATGTTTGCCGTAGTCATGTTGTAATTAATTGTAAAGCGCATTGGATAAAAGTGCCACATCAATACAGTCCATTTACTTTTAACCATTTATGTTCCACCCATCCATCATCTTAACCCACTTATCCTGAACAGCGTCGCAGGGGGGCTGGAGCCTATCCCAGCATACATTGGGCCATGTTCCATCACTTTTAATAAAACCACTGGCAACATATGAGATATTTTCTGAAAACAATTTTTATTGGTTCAGATTTGTCTGACTAAAGTAGATGACTACACAGTATGTTTCTAGGTTGTGATCATCTAATAATCTAACATGACAGAATTGAGTGGAAAAAAACCCACTTTTGATATCATATCATACCTGCAACTAGTTGTGTGACCATCTTATTCTTCCCATTGAGAATGTTGACAGATACATTTTTGGATGATTGGAGAAACAGCGGGGTGCCCTGCAGAGAGAAGACCAGACCAGAGATCACTGATGATCCACGAGGCTGAAGACATGCCAGGGACTCCTCAATGTGTGAAAATGACAAATAAATAAACAAACTAACTGGAATAAGATGATACTCTGCATACTTGAAGGATACAGTATACCTAAATCGGGACTCCAGGTTCTGCATATTATCCTGATGAAGTACACTTAAGGGTAAGATAATGAGTGAAATCAGGTGATGTAGTGCATGGTGCAGTCCCCTGCACTGATCTACATCACATCTAACCACATTGCATCTTCATAAAGACCTTCAAAATTGCTGACTGCCATAAGTTGAGCTGCATGTGTTAACATTCAGGTCATGAGCAACATTCCCACGTATGGTAATGCAATATTGAGTTTGATTGTTGTATATGTTTATGAATGCATATGTATCGATTATGTACAGTGTTATATACATCTTGTATGAGCTTATATGACTGGAACAGACTAACACTAGATCCTGGGTCTCTAGAGCAGAGGGTCACAGCTTCTGCTGGTTTTTGTGATTTCCTTTCAATCAGCAGCCAATCTAGATCTTTGCATGGGGTTTACAGTATATAGGGTGTTGCACATTGCAGCCAATGTGTAAGACATCTACTGTGCTGTATGAATCATGAAAATGGTTTAATCTGTGCAGATCAAAATGATTGAATTAACCTAATGTCTACATGTCCTGGTGCTGCAGATTAATTTATGCACTACACGCATATATAACATCTGCTTGAAGTTGTTATCTCATATTTTAGGAATATGAAAATACTGACATTTCATGCGTGTTAAATGTTCCATGTATCGTGCCCAATTAATTATTCTTTGTCTTTTTATTTATGACATATAGAAACATAAACGAGACAGGATTTAATTTTTATGATGTACTATTTCCTGAGCAGTGCAAGCATCCTGGTACTGCAGAGCACTTTGGTGGACCAGTGATCTGCTCTTTTTCTGTTCATTCTGTTCTCTTTGATAAAAGACACCAATTACAGAAAAAAGCTGAAATCATGAAAATCATGACTGTTGTCTTGTATCTGTCACTTTTACTTGGCAAAAGAATATTTCATGCTCCAGTGAACTTCTGAATTAAAGAAAGAGCTAAGCCACTGTATTCAACTTCTGAATTAAAGAAAGAGCTAAGTCACTGTATTCAACTTCTGAATTAATTCTTATTTGAAGAAAAGTGAAAAGATCTTCTCAACACCTTTAAAGTGATCTATAGTAGGATTATTAGTACTCATAAACCACTCTGGCCACTGCGGACAACTGTTCATTATTACATTTTATGAAACCCTGGGATTCCGCTCACAAACAATATCTCATGTTGAACTGCAGCTTTTGACATTTTCATTTATTTCATCACTTCCTGAAATACATCTTATTGGTTGAGCCACCTGTATTCCCTACCTGAGCCTAACTGCTCTCTCTCACAGCACACTGGCCACACTGACTTCATATCCACTGCGTTTCTGAGTCACAATCCAAGTCTTACCAGCTTTATTCTTTGACAAGTCAGAGGTCATATCATTTTGTTGCTTAAGTAAGACATTTAATTATATATTTTGCAATATTTGCACATTTAATGATGTTTAAGGAACACATTATTGATTCCACCTCCTGAAGTTAGCATAAGATGTGAGGTTAGCGTAAGATCTGAAGTTAGCATAAGATGTGGGGTTAGCATTAGCTAGCATTGGCGTAAGATTGCTGTGGGGTTAGCATTAGTGAGCGTAAGATGTGGGGTTAGCATTAGCTAGCATTAGCATAAGATTGCTGTGGGGTTAGCATTAGTGAGTGTAAGATGTGGGGTTAGCATTAGCTAACATTAGCATAAGATTGCTGTGGGGTTAGCATTAGTGAGCGTAAGATGTGGGGTTAGCATTAGCTAGCATTAGCGTAAGATTGCTGTGGGGTTAGCATTAGCTAGCATTAGCGTAAGATTGCTGTGGGGTTAGCATTAGCTAGCATTAGCGTAAGATTGCTGTGGGGTCAGCATTAGCTAGCATTAGCGTAAGATTACTGTGGGGTTAGTATTAGCTAGCATTAGCGTAAGATTGCTGTGGGCTTAGCATTAGCTAGCATTAGTGTAAGATTGCTGTGGGGTTAGCATTAGCTAGCATTAGCATAAGATTGCTGTGGGGTTAGCATTAGCTAGCATTAGCATAAGATTGCTGTGGGGTTAGCATTAGCTAGCATTAGCATAAGATTGCTGTGGGGTTAGCATTAGCTAGCATTAGCATAAGATTGCTGTGGGGTTAGCATTAGCTAGCATTAGCGTAAGATTGCTGTGGGGTTTCTGGAAATGCTGAGTTCAAGGCATCACATTAGACAGTTGTAGACTAAAAAAATGAATGAACAGAAAAGTTAGCTTTTTCAGGGCTCACAGTTTCATAAACCAGTGTGTGTGATTCACTGCAGCGTTTCAGAAACATTCCCACACAGTCAGGTCATAGAATCCGCAGCCTGAATAATTCTGCTTTACATTAGAGCACGGATCAGAACACACTGATAATTACATTACATTACATTATTGGCATTTGGCAGACGCTCTTATCCAGAGCGACGTACAGTTGATTAGACTAAGCAGGAGACAATCCTCCCCTGGAGCAATGCAGGGTTAAGAGCCTTGCTCAAGGGCCCAACGGCTGAGCGGATCTTATTGTGGCTACACCAGGATTAGAACCACCGACCCTGCATGTCCCAGTCCTTTACCTTAACCACTTCGCTACAGGCCGCCCCTGTAATAATAAATAATAATAATCTGCCTGTTGGAGCATTAGCAGCACTCCACACATGCAGGCATGCAGCAAACATTCTGCAGTCAGACTGAATTACGTCCCAAACACAGGCCCATTTTGACACGCTGAACATGCAGAGTAAATGAAGCAGCCATTTGACATGGAACATTATGCTTCTAGTACATACCATGCGAGTCCGGTTTGACATATGCTGATGATTACAGGATGTGTGGAAGCAATACAATTAGCTCATGCCAATTGATGGAACATTATTGTAATGTGTTACCACAGCTCAATACACAGCATGTACACTGAGAGGAGCAGAGAGACGCGGGTCTGATCCCACTGCCACAGCTCCACAGAAGCCATACTCACTGTTCTGGACTGGATTTCTTTGGCATACAGAGGTTGGAGGAATTCGGAGTCTCCTTCCAGTTTCAGACCTTTCTCCGTGATCCTTAAATTACCCATGCCGTCCTGCAGAACACAAAACAGAAACATGGAAACGATTTTCAAACAGGAGCACTTTACATTACACAGCTGAAGAATGTGAAACTGCTGCGCATGAAATGACAACCTTCACAAACAAGATGAAGCCAATCTATGGCAAGGTGCAGATGGGCTTTGATTGGTGCAGGTTTGACATTAACCTTCAGTTTTCATCTTGGAGATGATTTTGGAGATAAGGGCTCTCTCTGATATGACGGGAGTGCTGGTGTAGGAAGCACCCCTTTGTGTTCTATTCTCTTTCATCCCCTGGATGTGAAGAGCATCACCAAACGCAGATCAGACCTCTGAGCCCCTGGGGCCCCAACGCAGTAATCTGCTCTTCACAATCTTTCAGACAACCCTTTTCTCATTTTGGTTTGGTAAAGTCACCGGAACCACGACATGATAACAATATTAAAAGTTTAAACCTGAGTATGAAACTGGCTCTCACACTTAATCTAAAGTGTATCCATCCTGGCTTGCTTTTATTGTGAAAGTTTTGCAGTTATGAAAGCTATCGGAGATTAGCTGTCACATTAAATGTTTTGTGACTTCCCCTCATTAAATGCATATTTTGCTTATATTATAAAGATCAGAACTCTCCTTGAAGGCAAAGCCTAGTTTTATGTCCCTGCATGGTTATTCTGGGGCATATAGTGGACTGCATAATAAACACAATCTAATATTATAGAGTAAAAGAACGTTATATTGGAAAAAACATGAATAATTCTCTGTACTGGTGTATCCAGATTTCAGCAGTCTATGGACTCAGACTCTGTAATGAAACACATTTATGGAGTAAAAAGCAGTTTTTGCTGCAAAATGGACTCTTTCATGTGACTGTAGTATAGTTCAAACAGACTTTGTGATTGTAAGTGTCTATTTTCTAGCTTTGAGTCACTACAGTTTCAGTTGGTAGACGCTTAATTCCTACTTCACTTACGCTAGTCCACGTGACTCTGTCCACGTGACTCTGTGCCAGTATTGAGTCATCTCAGACAAACTGTAAGCTTGTTACGCCGGGGGTAACAGAGGAACCAAAAGCAGACAGGGGTGAATGAAAAAATGGCAGATTTAATTGCAACAGCAGGGGCAGACAGAGCGGAGTCAAAAAACAGGCCAATGTCAAAAACCAGGGGGTCAGTCCAACAAGGCAGAGGCACAGATATCCACAACAACCAAAGAAGAGTCCAGGGAAGCAGGCAGGGGTCAAAACAGGAAATCCAGATATACAAAGGCAAGGACTCAGGAACAAGGGCAAGGGCAAGGGCAAGGGCAAGGGCAAGGGCAAGGGCACAAGGAGGCTAGAACTGGGGGAAGGAATAAAGGGCTCAGGACAAGAAAACAGGACAAGACGAACTGAAAAGGACAGGTATAAATACACAGGGGAATGAGACAAACTAGGCGGGGCATGGGAGTGAGGGCGGTCTAACAAATAAACATCAGGTGAGACATATGAAAGGGTAATAGGACAATAACGAGGGGGAAACAAAAACGCGGACTGGATTCACAAAGACACACATGTAATAAAAACGGCTCCAGACTAGGGAGTAGACAATTTGCAGAGAATCAGGAGATGCAGAGATACGGAGAGACAGGTGCGAATACTTCGCTGAAACTAAGCAAGTAATCAGTGATAGAATAGGGAGGCGGAGTTACAGAACAGAATTGAAACTGGAGATGCGTTAGTAAGTTAGTTAAGTGATTTAAATTACAAATACCCAAAACTAATGAATGTTAGTTTGTTAGCTTGCCAAATATATTAGTGTGTTAGTATAATTAGTACTGTACAATTTCTAAGTTAGTTGAGATTAGTATATTAGTGCTATGTACAAACATGAAATGGAGAGAAAGCAGGAAGTAAGAAATGCAAGATTGGAAGGAAGGTTGAACCCCGAAACTACCGTAAACACCCGAATAGTGGGGCATGCAGACAGGGGAGTGACTGGGCTAGTAAACATTCAGACTCAGACATCACAGGGGAAGACGAGTGCAAAGACTAATGACTATAAACAGAACACCAGACATGAATATGAAAAATAATAAATTCCAAGAATAATGATAATAACCAATGATAAACTAACAGACAGAACACAGGAACATAACAACGCTTGTTCTTGTCAGGGGTGTGCAAATCAGGAACTCGATCGGGACTCACTCCCTGGCCATCTCGGATAAGTCTCAGGCCTTACCACAATGTCTCAGGCCTTACCACAATGCCTCAGGCCTTACCACAATGTGTCAGGCCTTACCACAATGCCTCAGGCCTTACCACAATGTGTCAGGCCTTACCACAATGCCTCAGGCCTTACCACAATGCCTCAGGCCTTACCACAATGTGTCAGGCCTTACCACAATGCCTCAGGCCTTACCACAATGTCTCAGGCCTTACCACAATGTGTCAGGCCTTACCACAATGTTAAACTCCTCATTTTCTCAGCACAGTGTTACACAAGGTAGAATAGTGTTACACAGGGTAGAACAGTGTCACACAGGGTAGAATAGCGTTACACAGGGTAGAATAGTGTTACACATGGTAGAATAGCGTTACACAGGGTAGAATAGTGTCACACAGGGAAGGTTAGCGTTACACACGAGAGGAACAGCATTTAATAGACATGTGTTTCCATCTCCTTTGGAGCTTAGCAGAGACATGCTCCAAGGAGACGTGATTGTAGAAGAAACAGATTAAAAAACGTCCTGGCATTTACATACTGCTGGAGATTAGAGCATCTCTTACCACACCATGTATCCACTGTAAATCCTCATGAATCAGTCCACAGAGACACAGAGAGAATGTGATCATAAATTATTCATCATCAAAATGGACACTTTTGGGCTTGCAGTTTGCTTTTTAAATGATTATTTAAAGCAGCTTATCCCCTCTGCTCAAAGTGAAGTGCCGGGATCAAGTTTACAGACAGAGAGGAGTGAGTCTGTGCACTCCAGGGAGAGGAGGAACAGACAGAGGAGTGAGTCTGTGCACTCCAGGGAGAGGAGGAACAGACAGAGGAGTGAGTCTGTGCACTCCAGGGAGAGGGGAACAGACAGACACGTGCAGCTCTCTCTCCCCCTGAAGATGAGAGAGCTGGTTTCTCTTAAGGAGGAAAACATTTCCTCTGCTGTTCCAGAAAACGGATTTCTGCTGGAGAATATAGCATTGGAAAAATCCATAAACTGCAGATCAAAAGCACAAGTTAAACAGAAGTACCACTGTGAAAGATGCTTTTCTTTTTTTCAGTAACCAATCACATTATTTGCTTTCCTTCTAAAAGTGATAAAGGATAAGCCAGAAACAAGTACAGAAAACATAATTCAGTTGTATCTGTCACTTTACTAAAGTGGGCAATGTTTGTTTCTGAAAATCTGAAAACTATTGATGATACATAATCAAATGTGAAGAACACAAACTCAGTCAAGGTCTGATTCTTGGTTCAAAATGGAATTATTTGGGCTTGGGGGCTTGCTATTGGAGGCTCAGTCTAGTCCTAAATAAAGTGTTTTCCAACTCGCAGATAAAAAGTTCTAGCCCCAGCCCTGCATGAGAGTAATATTGTACACAGGAAGCCTATCTCACTGCACCTACAGGTAATATCCCGCACGCTGTTACAGTCATGTACACTGGGAGATGGCTATCGCTGGAATTGCCTTTCGGATTGCACCGCGCTCCGTCTCTAAATCTCATCCAGTTCTGCCCGGTGGGACCAGCCACTGTTTCATCATCCATCAAAGGGTCGTGCCCCTGTCAAAGCAAGCTGCTCTGTCTCATTTCATTAACCTTGCAAATAAACACAACAAGCGCACTTCATCTGAGACCTGATCTAAGCGGAGGTTCATTACTGGGTTTTTGGCACACTTCTGCCACCAATCACTGTCAGGGAGTATAGATTTCCTATTAACTTCATATTAATTTCAACCTCAGGAAACATCACTGAGCCTCCTATAGAAGAGTGGAATCAAGGTCCCCTTTGACAGAGATTGATATGTGAACACATGATCTGTTTAAGAGCACTCAACCCCTATTCACCGGACCAATTACAAATGGCTTGTGTTAGCGAGTCCAAATTGACCAATTATCTACTTGCTACATCACATTTTTGAGGATAATTATCAACAGTTTTTTTTGTGAGAGGCCTTGCAGTGTGGCACCTGCCATGGTCATTGGTCTCTGGTGTGGACAGACAGGTCTCTGGTGTGGACAGACAGGTCTCTGATATTGACAGACAGGTCTCTGGTGTGGACAGACAGGTCTCTGGTGAGGACAGACAGGTCTCTGGTGTGAACAGACAGGTCTCTGATGTTGACAGACAGGTCTCTGGTGTGGACAGACAGGTCTCTGGTGAGGACAGACAGGTCTCTGGTGTGGACAGACAGGTCTCTGATGATGACAGACAGGTCTCTGATGTTGACAGACAGGTCTCTGGTGTGGACAGACAGGTCTCTGATGTTGACAGACAGGTCTCTGATGATGACAGACAGGTCTCTGGTGTGGACAGACAGGTCATTGACCGCCATTTATTTGACCTCAGGCATTCAGTATAATCTTGAAAGTTCTCGCTAACATTTTTAAGCTATAAACTCCCAGTACTAAAATATTAAAAAATATTTAAAAATACCTACTCTATACATAGTCTTTGATAGGTTTTCATTCAATCCTCCAGCCAAGTGTTTTTTTTCCAGAGAGAAACATCAACAGTCATTATTTCTAATTATTGGGTGCAGTTTTGACGCCACGGGTATTCTGTGTAAGAAATTATAATTATGAGAAAAAAAAGAGTACAAACATACACAACATTAATTAATTTCCAGTTTGTTATTTTGGTATATTTCATGCAGCATATTTGTCATAAAGTCTTTATTTTTTAAACTGGCATTTTAAATGATTTGTAGAAAAATGCCTTTTCACAATAATAAAAAAAACTCTCCAGCTGACAGGCTTGGTAGAGTAAATTATGACTGAGAGGAGCAGTCATCTCTGATTCCCTTTGATGCCAAACACCTCTGTGGATGTGTCATTCTGAAGCCAAATAAATCATGTTTTCTAATCATATTTTCAAAGACATCATTAGTTCCAACTGCTTTTTTCCTGTCAAGGACATTACATGAAATACATACTTAGCAGATGTCCTTGTCATTTCTCATAACACAGCTTATGGTTTTACACACTCTGTATTTCTGTAGCTGGGTGTTTGTTGAGTGTGACAGCCAGGCTTCATCTAAAGCCTGGATTCCACCCAGAGCTATCTTTAGACTTAAGTCACAATTTCATCAGTATGTCATCAGTGTTAAATAATAATATGTATAATAATAATATGAATACTAATAATAATACAAATGAAATAACATTATTAAATCAGTCATGGGCCAAGACAGGGCCAGACTGCAGTTTATTTTAATTCCAGCACCATGCCCCCCCCCCCCACTCCACTCGGGATGAAGTTACAACATGGCCGCCGCTGTGAATGAAGGGATGACCTTACTGCTATGGAGTCGGCATTGAGCTCTCTACTGCCCCCAGCTGTGTGTGAGCTCTCTACTGCACAGAGCTCTGTGTGAGCTCTCTACTGCCCCCAGCTCTGTGTGAACTCTCTACTGCACCCAGCTGTGTGAACTCTCTACTGCACCCAGCTCTGTGTGAACTCTCTACTGCACCCAGCTGTGTGAACTCTCTACTGCACCCAGCTGTGTGAGCTCTCTACTGCACCCAGCTGTGTGTGAGCTCTCTACTGCACAGAACTCTGTGTGAACTCTCTACTGCCCCAGCTCTGTGTGAACTCTCTACTGCACCCGGCTGTGTGTGAGCTCTCTACTGCACCCGGCTGTGTGTGAGCTCTCTACTGCACCCGGCTGTGTGTGAGCTCTCTACTGCACCCAGCTGTGTGTGAGCTCTCTACTGCACAGAGCTCTGTGTGAGCTCTCTACTGCCCCCAGCTCTGTGTGAACTCTCTACTGCACCCAGCTGTGTGAACTCTCTACTGCACAGAGCTCTGTGTGAGCTCTCTACTGCCCCCAGCTCTGTGTGAACTCTCTACTGCACCCAGCTGTGTGAACTCTCTACTGCACCCAGCTGTGTGTGAGCTCTCTACTGCACCCGGCTGTGTGTGAACTCTCTACTGCCGCCAGCTGTGTGAACTCTCTACTGCACCCAGCTGTGTGTGAGCTCTCTACTGCACCCAGCTGTGTGAGCTCTCTACTGCACAGAGCTCTGTGTGAGCTCTCTACTGCACAGAGCTCTGTGTGAGCTCTCTACTGCCCCCAGCTCTGTGTGAACTCTCTACTGCACCCAGCTGTGTGAACTCTCTACTGCACCCAGCTGTGTGTGAGCTCTCTACTGCACCCAGCTATGTGAACTCTCTACTGCACAGAGCTCTGTGTGAGCTCTCTACTGCCCCAGCTGTGTGTGAGCTCTCTACTGTCCCCAGCTGTGTGAACTCTCTACTGCACCCGGCTGTGTGTGAGCTCTCTACTGCACCCAGCTGTGTGTGAGCTCTCTACTGCACCCGGCTGTGTGTGAACTCTCTACTGCACCCAGCTGTGTGTGAGCTCTCTACTGTCCCCAGCTGTGTGAGCTCTCTACTGCACCTGGCTGTGTGTGAGCTCTCTACTGCACCCAGCTGTGTGTGAGCTCTCTACTGCACCCGGCTGTGTGTGAACTCTCTACTGCACAGAACTCTGTGTGAGCTCTCTACTGCCCCAGCTCTGTGTGAGCTCTCTACTGCACCCAGCTGTGTGAGCTCTCTAATGCACCCAGCTGTGTGAGCTCTCTACTGCACCCAGCTCTCTCAGGAAAGTGACCAGCCTTTGACAGAGGGACACCATACCCAAACAGAAACTCATCAAGTCTTTGACAGAGCCATTGTCAGCACAGAACAGGGGGAATCCATCAGATCCCAACAGCTTAGATGTACTGTTTAGGTGCTGTATTAGATCCAGTTTAAGTGCTGTATTATATCCACTGTGTAAGTGCTGTAGTAGTAATAGATTTTTTTAAATCATTGATATATTAGATCTTTGCTGCATGTGACACTAATTGTATTTGGGTTCATACTCACTGCACAGCAGAAGCACAGAAACAGGATGATGAAACATGAGTGTTGCAGTCTAAGCTGATTTGGTTTGACCGTCTGGCAGCGGTGTCTCTGCAGCGGAATCCGACACAGTGCTAATGCGTGGCTGGGGCCTGTGCTTTTAACGGGCCTCATCTCCTAAACTATTGATTTGTGGTCCGTCCTCACCGTGTTTACACGGCATCAGCTCTGGTGATGATGAAGGGCAAAGATTAAATTAAGCGACAGTTTCAGTGGTGCATAATCTGCAATAGTTTTTAATACTGGATCAGAAAAAAATAATTTAAAACTCTGTGTCTAGACCTCAAGCTCATTGTCTAAAGACAAATCTATGAGGGCCAATCTAGACCTGTTTTCTAAAGTATATTTTTATTCAGTGATGGCACGGATGGTGCAGTGGGTAGCCGCCTCACAGCAAGGAGGTCCTGGGTTCGAATCCCGGTCAGCCGCTGCCTCTCTGTGTGGAGTTTGCATGTTCTCCTTGTGTTTGTGTGGGTTTCCTCCGGGTACTCCGGTTTCCTCCCACAGTCCAAAGACATGCAGGTTAGGCTGATTGGAGACTCTAAATTGCCCGTGGGTATGAGTGTGTGAGTGAATGGTGTGTGTGCCCTGCGATGGACTGGCGACCTGTCCGGGGTGTATTCCTGCCTTTCGCCCAATGTATGCTGGGATAGGCTCCAGCCCCCTGCGACCCTGTTCAGGATAAGCGGGTTAAGATAATGGATGGATGGATGGATATTTTTATTCATACGCTGCCACAATCGGTCTGAATCAGGGACATAAGCTAGGATACTAGGGCAGCCTGTAGCCAAGTGGCTAAGCTATATGACTGGCACCAGGAAGGTATGTGCTTCAAGACCCGGTGTAGCCACAATAACATCAGCACACCTTTCAGGCTCTTGTGCAAGGCCCTTAACCCCACATTGCTCCAGGGGAGATTATCCCCAGTTTAGTCTCATAAACTGTTAGTCACTTTGGATAAAAGCTTCAGCTAAATAACAAAGGATGCTGGAAAGCATCTATAGTACTCTTCAATAGCACACTGAGGATCAGTTCCTTTTCATTTATCTTTTTTTCTGTTTATTTAGTCTGCGTTTGTTTCTCTTGGATCCCAGCTAAATTCCCTGAACATTTGGCAGGATGATGCAGAGAAGAGCCTGTCAGAGACACTCTGTCAGAGACACACTGCTTCAGGGATGGAGAACAGCCTGTCAGAGACACACTGTCAGAGACACACTGTCAGAGACACACTGCTTCAGGGATGGAGAACAGCCTGTCAGAGACACACTGTCAGAGACACACTGCTTCAGGGACGGAGAACAGCCTGTCAGAGACACACTGTCAGAGACACACTGTCAGAGACACACTGCTTCAGGGACGGAGAACAGCCTGTCAGAGACACACTGTCAGAGACACACTGCTTCAGGGACGGAGAACAGCCTGTCAGAGACACACTGTCAGAGACACACTGCTTCAGGGACGGAGAACAGCCTGTCAGAGACACACTGTCAGAGACACTCTGTCAGAGACACACTGCTTCAGGGACGGAGAACAGCCTGTCAGAGACACACTGTCAGAGACACACTGTCAGAGACACACTGCTTCAGGGACGGAGAACAGCCTGTCAGAGACACACTGTCAGAGACACACTGCTTCAGGGACGGAGAACAGCCTGTCAGAGACACACTGTCAGAGACACTCTGTCAGAGACACACTGCTTCAGGGACGGAGAACAGCCTGTCAGAGACACACTGTCAGAGACACTCTGTCAGAGACACACTGCTTCAGGGACGGAGAACAGCCTGTCAGAGACACACTGTCAGAGACACTCTGTCAGAGACACACTGCTTCAGGGACGGAGAACAGCCTGTCAGAGACACACTGTCAGAGACACACTGCTTCAGGGACGGAGAACAGCCTGTCAGAGACACACTGTCAGAGACACTCTGTCAGAGACACACTGCTTCAGGGACGGAGAACAGCCTGTCAGAGACACACTGTCAGAGACACTCTGTCAGAGACACACTGCTTCAGGGACGGAGAACAGCCTGTCAGAGACACACTGTCAGAGACACACTGTCAGAGACACACTGCTTCAGGGACGGAGAAGAGCCTATCAGAGACACACTGTCAGAAACACTCTCTCAGAGACACACTGTCAGAGACGCACTGCTTCAGGGATGGAGAACAGCCTGTCAGAGACACTCTGTCAGAGACACACTGTCAGAGACACACTGTCAGATACACTCTCTCAGAGACACACTGTCAGAGACACACTGTCAGAGACACACTGCTTCAGGGAGACACTGTCAGAGACACACTGTCAGAGACACACTGCTTCAGGGATGGAGAACAGCCTGTCAGAGACACTCTGTCAGAGACACACTGTCAGAGACACACTGCTTCAGGGACGCACTGTCAGGGACACACTGTCAGGGACACACTGCTTCAGGGATAATATCTGATGGCTGACGGAGGGGAAAGAACCCAAAAAGAAACAAAAGCCAACAGAGAACAGAGCGCCCAGCAGCCCCCACGGAGCCATGAGCGGTCAGGAGAACAGGGCTGAGGGGTGCGGGTGTGGTCAGGAGCACAGGACTGAGGGGTAGGGGAGTGGTCAGGAGAACAGGACTGAGGGGTGTGGTCAGGAGAACAGGGCTGAGGGGTGTGGTCAGGAGAACAGGACTGAGGGGTGCGGGTGTGGTCAGGTGAACAGGACTGAGGGGTAGGGGTGTGGTCAGGAGAACAGGACTGAGGGGTGCGGGTGTGGTCAGGAGAACAGGACTGAGGGCTGCGGGTGTGGTCAGGAGAACAGGACGGAGGGGTAGGGGTGTGGTCAGGAGAACAGGACTGAGGGGTAGGGGTGTGGTCAGGAGAACAGGACTGAGGGGTGCGGGTGTGGTCAGGAGAACAGGACTGAGGGGTGCGGGTGTGGTCAGGAGAACAGGACTGAGGGGTGCGGGTGTGGTCAGGAGAACAGGACTGAGGGGTGCGGGTGTGGTCAGGAGAACAGGACTGAGGGGTAGGGGTGTGGTCAGGAGAACAGGACTGAGGGGTGTGGTCAGGAGAACAGAACTGAGGGGTAGGGGTGTGGTCAGGAGAACAGGACTGAGGGGTAGGGGTGTGGTCAGGAGAACAGGACTGAGGGGTAGGGGTGTGGTCAGGAGAACAGGACTGAGGGGTGCGGGTGTGGTCAGGAGAACAGGACTGAGGGGTAGGGGTGTGGTCAGGAGAACAGGACTGAGAGGTAGGGGTGTGGTCAGGAGAACAGGACTGAGGGGTGCGGGTGTGGTCAGGAGAACAGGACTGAGGGGTAGGGGTGTGGTCAGGAGCATAGGACTGAGGGGTAGGGGTGCGGTCAGGAGAACAGGACTGAGGGGTAGGGGTGTGGTCAGGAGAACAGGACTGAGGGGTAGGGGTGTGGTCAGGAGAACAGGACTGAGGGGTAGGGGTGCGGTCAGGAGAACAGGACTGAGGGGTAGGGGTGCGGTCAGGAGAACAGGACTGAGGGGCAGGGGTGTGGTCAGGAGAACAGGACTGAGGGGTAGGGGTGTGGTCAGGAGAACAGGACTGAGGGGTAGGGGTGTGGTCAGGAGAACAGGACTGAGGGGTAGGGGTGTGGTCAGGAGAACAGGACTGAGGGGTAGGGGTGTGGTCAGGAGAACAGGACTGAGGGGTGTGGTCAGGAGAACAGGGCTGAGGGGTAGGGGTGTGGTCAGGAGAACAGGACTGAGGGGTAGGGGTGTGGTCAGGAGAACAGGACTGAGGGGTAGGGGTGTGGTCAGGAGAACAGGACTGAGGGGTAGGGGTGTGGTCAGGAGAACAGGACTGAGGGGTAGGGGTGTGGTCAGGAGAACAGGACTGAGGGGTAGGGGTGTGGTCAGGAGAACAGGACTGAGGGGTAGGGGTGTGGTCAGGAGAACAGGACTGAGAGGTAGGGGTGTGGTCAGGAGCACAGGACTGAGGGGTAGGGGTGTGGTCAGGAGAACAGGACTGAGGGGTGTGGTCAGGAGAACAGGGCTGAGGGGTAGGGGTGGGGTCAGGAGAACAGGACTGAGAGGTAGGGGTGTGGTCAGGAGCACAGGACTGAGGGGTAGGGGTGTGGTCAGGAGAACAGGACTGAGGGGTGCGGTCAGGAGAACAGGACTGAGGGGTAGGGGTGTGGTCAGGAGAACAGGACTGAGGGGTAGGGGTGTGGTCAGGAGAACAGGACTGAGGGGTAGGGGTGCGGTCAGGAGAACAGGACTGAGGGGTAGGGGTGTGGTCAGGAGAACAGGACTGAGGGGTAGGGGTGTGGTCAGGAGAACAGGACTGAGGGGTAGGGGTGTGGTCAGGAGAACAGGACTGAGGGGTAGGGGTGTGGTCAGGAGAACAGGGCTGAGGGGTAGGGGTGTGGTCAGGAGAACAGGACTGAGGGGTAGGGGTGCGGTCAGGAGAACAGGACTGAGGGGTGTGGTCAGGAGAACAGGGCTGAGAGGTAGGGGTGTGGTCAGGAGAACAGGACTGAGGGGTGTGGTCAGGAGAACAGGACTGAGGGGTAGGGGTGTGGTCAGGTGCACAGGGCTGAGGGGTAGGGGTGTGGTCAGGAGAACAGGACTGAGGGGTGTGGTCAGGAGAACAGGGCTGAGGGGTAGGGGTGTGGTCAGGTGCACAGGTCATTGTAGTATTCACATGCGCCGCTGGCAGGCTAATGGAGGCTGGACCCCAGGAGTTCCCCTCTGAGAGCGCTCCTGAAGGCAGTGCATCACTCTGATTTACTGTTCCACCGCTCCCTGCAGCCCTGACAGAGCCCTGCAGTTAATCTGCATGTGAACACACATCACTCTGTCCCTGTATTCCCTGTTTACACAGCTGTTCCCCACCAGCAGACATTTTACCGGCTGAAGCGTTAACGAGATCCCTCCTGCTATCAGAGAGAACAACTGATCTCACGCAGAGAACGCTTTCATGCTCCTACCGGCCCATTCCAACGGTCAGAGGAATGAACCGGTAAAAGTTTGATTAAAGGAGCGAGTCAGCAGGGCTCCTCTGTCTGTTCACAGATAATAATTGTGATTCTACTCTAAGTTAGAACTAAACAAATTTATTAATGTGGACAGATAAGCCACACTTTAATTTGAATTGTTGGTCTGATTTCCTTTTTTGTTCAGAATATCATGCTACATAAAATAACTGAGGTTGCACATTTCAATTCCAACCCTAATTTGGAATGTCCAATCAGCTGTTTGCAACCACAGGCATGTTCAGTGGTCCCTACTGCCCAATCAGGATGGAGAAGACATCTCCACATTCCTCCATGTGGTGTCACCCGTCTGCTTCTCTTCAGCCCACAGCCTGAACAGAGCGGAGCGACCTTCACCTGCAGCTTTACTGCCTGGATGCCCAGCAGGAGGCACTAGAGAGCAAGGAAACACAGACCCCTAACCTGACCGCCCACCCGTGTCCTCTCACTGCTTGCATTAACGGGGCGTTCCCACCCACAGAACTGATGTGAATTTCAACGGTCAAAGTCAATCAGATCATACTTGGTGAATGGATGTAAAATATCTGATCTATATGATATTCACTCCTGCTGAAGCCCTTCCACTGTGGACAGGAACAGCAGCTGTAACTCAGAGAGGAAACAGCGGCGTGCCAAGATAACAGATAAACACCTCAGCCTCAGACACACGGAGCAGCCACTTCAGCTCATGCAATATGACACCACTCTCCGTCTGGAGGGAGGCAAGAGCCGTCTCCCCGCCCGACCTACATCAATAAGCAAACAAAGGAATAACCCACAGCACTTTGGCTCCCACTCATCAGCTCCCCCTCAGACACGGGACGAGGGCAGCGCAGGGGCATGGAGGGATGTTGAGTGGAGGAGGAGGGGGGGCATGGAGGGATGTTGAGTGGAGGAGGAGGGGGGCAGGGTGAGGGGGGAGGGGGGTGAGGGAGGGGGGCAGGGAGGGGGGGCTTTGGTAAGCCAAGCAGGTGGGATGGCAATGAGATGCAGCAGAGCAGGTGGGATGGCAATAAGACGCAGTGTAGCAGGTGTGATGGCAATAAGTCGCAGCAGAGCAGGTGGGATGGCAATGATTAGGGTGGTGCATTGGGAGCAGTGGGGGGGGGGTTAGGGTGGTGCATTGGGAGCAGTGGGGGTTAGGGTGTTGCATTAGGAGCAGTGGGGGTTAGGGTGTTGCATTAGGAGCAGTGGGGGTTAGGGTGTTGCATTAGGAGCAGTGGGGGTTAGGGTGGTGCACTGGGAGCAGTGGGGGTTAGGGTGTTGCACTGGGAGCAGTGGGGGGGGGGTTAGGGTGTTGCATTGGGAGCAGTGGGGGTTAGGGTGTCGCACTGGGAGCAGTGGGGGGGGGGGTTAGGGTGGTGCATTGGGAGCAGTGGGGGTTAGGGTGTTGCATTGGGAGCAGTGGGGGTTAGGGTGTTGCACTGGGAGCAGTGGGGGTTAGGGTGGTGCATTGGGAGCAGTGGGGGTTAGGGTGGTGCATTGGGAGCATTTGGGGGTTAGGGTGTTGCATTGGGAGCAGTGGGGGTTAGGGTGTTGCATTAGGAGCAGTGGGGGTTAGGGTGTTGCATTGGGAGCAGTGGGGGTTAGGGTGTTGCATTAGGAGCAGTGGGGGTTAGGGTGTTGCATTAGGAGCAGTGGGGGTTAGGGTGTTGCATTGGGAGCAGTGGGGGTTAGGGTGTTGCATTAGGAGCAGTGGGGGTTAGGGTGTTGCATTGGGAGCATTTGGGGGTTAGGGTGTTGCACTGGGAGCAGTGGGGGTTAGGGTGTTGCATTGGGAGCATTTGGGGGTTAGGGTGTTGCACTGGGAGCAGTGGGGGTTAGGGTGGTGCATTGGGAGCAGTGGGGGGGGGGTTAGGGTGTTGCATTAGGAGCAGTGGGGGTTAGGGTGTTGCATTAGGAGCATTTGGGGGTTAGGGTGTTGCATTGGGAGCAGTGGGGGTTAGGGTGTTGCATTAGGAGCAGTGGGGGTTAGGGTGTTGCATTGGGAGCAGTGGGGGTTAGGGTGTTGCATTAGGAGCAGTGGGGGTTAGGGTGGTGCATTGGGAGCAGTGGGGGTTAGGGTGTTGCATTGGGAGCAGTGGGGGTTAGGGTGGTGCATTGGGAGCAGTGGGGGTTAGGGTGTTGCATTGGGAGCAGTGGGGGTTAGGGTGTCGCATTAGGAGCAGTGGGGGTTAGGGTGTTGCACTGGGAGCAGTGGGGGGGGGTTAGGGTGGTGCACTGGGAGCAGTGGGGGTTAGGGTGTTGCACTGGGAGCAGTGGGGGTTAGGGTGTTGCATTAGGAGCAGTGGGGGTTAGGGTGTCTCGCTCAGGGACACTTCAACACACCAGATGACTGCTCTTATGTCGCTAATGTCGGACCTGCCAGAGCTCCTGGTCAAAAGGAGCACCTCTTACTCAAAAATAGCAACCTGAGCCCCCCAACGGTGAAACCAGGAGGGGGTGGGGGAACGCCCTTAAAGGAACACCCTGCCAATGAATATTATAACTGCTAGCTCAGTGACCATATTTACATGGCAACTGAAAACCTTTTAAATCTAACTTATATCTAGCAGCACTGCTTTTATTATTCTCTTCTTATTTTTATTATGTTTTTATTCTTATAATTCGGCTTATATCCAGCAATGTTCTCTTTATAATTCTTTGTAATTAGCTGTAAAGCACTTTATATTATATTATATTATATATTATTGGCATTTGGCAGACGCTCTTATCCAGAGTGACGTACAGTTGATTAGACTAAGCTGGAGACAATCCTCACCTGGAGCAATGCAGCGTTAAGGGCCTTGCTCAAGGGCCCAACGGCTGTGCAGATCTTATTGTGGCTACACCAGGATTAGAACCACCAACTTTGCGGGTCCAAGTCATTTACCTCAACCACTACGCTACAGGCCGCCCCTACATTTGACCTACATTTTATGTATGAAAGATGCTATATAATATAATCTCATTAAATCTCATTATTATTCATTATTATTATTATTATTGGGGCGGCACGGATGGTGCAGTGGGTAGCACTGCCCCCTCACAGCAAGGAGGTCCTGGGTTCGAATCCCCGTCGGCCGGGGCCTCTCTGTGCGGAGTTTGCATGTTCTCCCCGTGTCTGCGTGGGTTTCCTCCGGGTACGCCGGTTTCCTCCCACAGTCCAAAGACATGCACGTTAGGCTGATTGGAGAGTCTAAATTGCCCGTAGGTATGAGTGTATGAGTGTATGAGTGTATGAGTGTGTGAGTGAGTGTGTGAGTGCCCTGCGATGGACTGGCGACCTGTCCAGGGTGTGTTCCTGCCTTTCGCCCAATGTATGCTGGGATAGGCTCCAGCCCCCTGCGACCCTGATCAGGATAAGCGGGTTCAGATAATGGATGGATGGATTATTATTATTGAATAAACAGCTGTCCAAAGAGTCCTGTCTCTTTCTGTCCAAAGAGTCCTCTCAGTCTTCTGTTATTCTCGGTGGCTGCGCACTGCTAGCTGAGGTTGGGCGTGCCAAGTCTGTTGTGTTGAAATGCCGTAAACTCAATGAGACGTGTAAAGTGCCCAGGTGATGTATGTTCTGGGCCTGGGTGTAATAGAGCGAGTTTCAGCCTCTGCATTCGCTGGACGAGCCCTCTGAGACAGCCTGGGCTCTGTGGGCTGGGCCGTGATCTGTACTGGGGGATCTGTACTGGGGGATTTATTCCCACTGGGGAGCTGTTCTCAGCTCTGTCTCCACACTGGGGAGCTTCTTTTACCTCATGTGCTATTTCAGGGTTCAGGGCTCAGGGTTCAGGGCTCAGGGTTCAGGGTTCAGGGCTGGTACTGTGTGCTTCTGGCCCTTCTGTTACTCTGTCAAGCATGTTCGTGACGGTCTGAAGTGTGACAGTCTGAAGTGTGACAGTCTGAAGCGGAAAGTGTTAGTGAGTAAAATGTAACATATGCAGAAGCCTAACAATATGGCCCTGTAGTATTGACTGAAATTTAGTCTGGTATAGGCTACACTTGGAACTAAAAAGCAAGGCATGGTGTGTTCATTCAAATAACTTCAGCATTTCGCAATGTCCCCAACTGACATTTAAATGTGCTTTTAAAGGTCCCTTCCCAAGTAAGTAAATGAACTGCAGTGTGGATCTCGAGAGTGAGTCTGTGGTGTGGATCTCCAGAGAGAGTCTGTGGTGTGGATCTCTAGTGTGAATGCCCACGCTTTTGTGGACTGTTCACTGCAGTTGTTCTGGAAGTCTGACACCCATTGACTCACATCCACACTATGAGTGCCTGTGACAGGCTCTGGTGTCCATGGCTGTTCTGCTGACTCGGGTTCCACACACAGTTAGAGGGGGCGACATGGCTCAGGCAGTAAGAGCAGTCGTCTGGCAGTCGGAGGGTTGCCGGTTCGATGCCCCGCCCGGGCTGTGTGCTCCTGATGAGCTGGTCGGTGCCTTGCATGGCAGCCAATCGCTGTTGGTGTGTGAGTGTGTGTATGAATGGGTGAATAAGAAGCATGAATTGTACAGCGCTTTGGATGAAGGCACTATGTAAATGCCAACCATTTACAGTTCCATAATGAGCGGGGGCTCTCAGGGAGACCGATCGAGCTACACATGGCAGAACAGTGTGTGGAATATGTATCTGAGTGTGTGCGCGCGTATACTAAATTGCTAAATAATACTAAACATATATCTAAATATTATATTATTATATAAGTAGTAAATATGAAATATGTATTTCAGATAATATTAATCTGTCCAATTACTTCTACTCCCATAAAATAGGGATCTATGTAAAACAATATATATCAATAAAATGGCTGCAATGCCTCCATGGATCACCCGATAGGGATGAAGATCCTCTCAGATTACAGCACTCTCACACTCATTGTTTCATCTCAAATGGACAGAGTACAGAGCCAGAACACAGTTTCACTGTCCCCTGGAGAGTATATAGTGCTACAGAGCCACAACACAGTGTCACTGCCCCCTGGAGAGTATATAGTGCTCCAGAGCCACAACACAGTGTCACTGCCCCCTGGAGAGTATATAGTGCTCCAGAGCCACAACACAGTGTCACTGTCCCCTGGAGAGTATATTGTGCTCCAGAGCCACAACACAGTGTCACTGCCCCCTGGAGAGTATATAGTGCTACAGAGCCACAACACAGTGTCACTGCCCCCTGGAGAGTATATAGTGCTCCAGAGCCACAACACAGTGTCACTGTCCCCTGGAGAGTATATAGTGCTCCAGAGCCACAACACAGTGTCACTGTCCCCTGGAGAGTATATAGTGCTCCAGAGGCACAACACAGTGTCACTGCCCCCTGGAGAGTATATAGTGCTACAGAGCCACAACACAGCGTCACTGTCCCCTGGAGAGTATATAGTGCTCCAGAGCCACAACACACTGCCCCCTGGAGAGTATATAGTGCTCCAGAGCCACAACACAGTGTCACTGTCCCCTGGAGAGTATATAGTGCTCCAGAGCCACAACACAGTGTCACTGCCCCCTGGAGAGTATATAGTGCTACAGAGCCACAACACAGCGTCACTGTCCCCTGGAGAGTATATAGTGCTCCAGAGCCACAACACACTGCCCCCTGGAGAGTATATAGTGCTCCAGAGCCACAACACACTGCCCCCTGGAGAGTATATAGTGCTCCAGAGCCACAACACACTGTCCCCTGGAGAGTATATAGTGCTCCAGAGCCACAACACACTGCCCCCTGGAGAGTATATAGTGCTCCAGAGCCACAACACAGCGTCACTGTCCCCTGGAGAGTATATAGTGCTCCAGAGCCACAACACAGTGTCACTGTCCCCTGGAGAGTATATAGTGCTCCAGGCCTGGAGAAAACTAAAGCAGTGAGTTCCTTTTTTAATCCCATGAACCCCTTTGTTTCCAGGAACGCAGGATACACAACTGACACAGACTCAGTACACAAAGCGTCTCTTACAATCCGCTGATGACATTTACAGAGCCGGTGCTGCCTGAGTCCCGGCTTTGGCTCAGGACAGCAGCTCTTCTCACATCGTATTTATTCTGCGTGCACCTGGCGGTCGAGCTGCACGTTCACGCCTGTTTTCCGTTCTGGTTCCTCAGTGGTGGAATGACTTGCCTACCACTGTCAGAACAGCAGAATCCCTCCCCCTATTTCGACGCAGACTCAAAACCCACCTTTTCAAACTCTACCTTAGTCCTCCCTCCTGATTTCCCCTGCCCCTCTTTTCTGATATCCCAATTCTTGTCTAACCCCCCCCCCCCCCAAAAAAAAAAAAGAAAAAAGAAAAAGCACTTATGATGACAACTATGTTTAGAACAGCATTTCATGTGTATTTTGCTAGTTTCTGGATTTGATGCTTTGACTTATGGTAGAACTTATGCACTTGTAAGTCGCTTTGGATTAAAAGCTTCTGCCAAATGACTAAAATGTAAATGTAAAATGTAAAATTAATCGCATGGCCCACAGAAAAGGGAGCTCTAGAGCAGCTGTGTGGAGACTGTTATCATCCCCACATGCTCAGATGTGTGGAGACTGTGATCATCCCCACATGCTCAGATGTGTGGAGACTGTTATCATCCCCACATGTTCAGATGTGTGGAGACTGTGATCATCCCCACATGCTCAGATGTGTGGAGACTGTTATCATCCCCACATGTTCAGATGTGTGGAGACTGTGATCATCCCCACATGTTCAGATGTGTGGAGACTGTGATCATCCCCACATGTTCAGATGTGTGGAGACTGTGATCATCCCCACATGTTCAGATGTGTGGAGACTGTGATCATCCCCACATGTTCAGATGTGTGGAGACTGTGATCATCCCCACATGTTCAGATGTGTGGAGACTGTGATCATCCCCACATGCTCAGATGTGTGGAGACTGTGATCATCCCCACATGCTCAGATGTGTGGAGACTGTGATCATCCCCACATGTTCAGATGTGTGGAGACTGTGATCATCCCCACATGTTCAGATGTGTGGAGACTGTGATCATCCCCACATGTTCAGATGTGTGGAGACTGTGATCATCCCCACATGTTCAGATGTGTGGAGACTGTGATCATCCCCACATGTTCAGATGTGTGGAGACTGTGATCATCCCCACATGCTCAGATGTGTGGAGACTGTGATCATCCCCACATGCTCAGATGTGTGGAGACTGTGATCATCCCCACATGTTCAGATGTGTGGAGACTGTGATCATCCCCACATGTTCAGATGTGTGGAGACTGTGATCATCCCCACATGCTCAGATGTGTGGAGACTGTGATCATCCCCACATGCTCAGATGTGTGGAGACTGTGATCATCCCCACATGTTCAGATGTGTGGAGACTGTGATCATCCCCACATGCTCAGATGTGTGGAGACTGTGATCATCCCCACATGTTCAGATGTGTGGAGACTGTGAGATGTGTAAGGTTTGACTGAAAGGCTGGTGAACACTGGAGGAAGGGTGTAAAAGCTCTCTCACTGTTATAAGTGAAAATGTGCACATTCAAAAGTTGTAAGTATGAATTAGGTACGGTAATTAGGGGCCTGGTAAAAAAAAGATCTCTAAACAACATTACTTTATATGAAAATAAGTTTTTTCTACTTAGAATTTATTATATTAAACAAAACACCAGTTGAGGCCTTAATTTATTTGAAATGAGAAAAGTGTTTGCCATCCTGAAAGATTATCCCCTGAAAGAGTTAAACCATTCTCCTACCATTCCACAGCTCCCAGTTCTGTGATAAAAAGGCATTCATGAGCAAGAAGAGACCTTCTACTGTTTCACTAAATATCACACCCACAGGGAGGAACAATGCCCCCAGCAACGCAGAGGTGGAATCCATGACGGTACTTACGATGGTGAAGTCCATGACTTTAAGGATCCAGATGGTGAGCGCGAGGTTGACGAGGATTAGGATCATGAGGAGGAGCACGAAGAGGTAGAGGCAGCGCTTCCTCCATCCGTAAATCCCCACTTTGTACACGTGTGGTTTCTCAGAGCTTTGGACATTGTTCCTGTGAGTGCACTGTTCTTGGGTCATCTGGAGGTAAGAAGAGAGGAGAGAACACTCTTTAGTACTCACTATTCTTCCCTCTTTTAAAAAATACTCTTTAGTACATACTATCCATCCCTCTTTTCAAGAACATACTTTAGCACAGGCTACGATTCCCTCTTTTAAAGAACATACTTTAGCACAGGCTACGATTCCCTCTTTTAAAGAACACACGTTAGCATATGCTATTCTTCTCTCTTCTCTCTCTCTAAAGGCAGACATGGCCAGGCTGAACATAAGGAAAGATAGCTTGGACAGAAATCAAATTGATTCATCGTCTCATAAACTTTTGACATCTCTATTCCCCCCTTTCTACATCACTGAGGAACGGAACTTCCCCATTAATGATGATTCTAATTGCCTGTCTGGAAAGAAGAAAATGCATTGTACACTTGGCTCTCCGATAACAACCAGATAACTCAACGCAAAATACAATTTACAGTCTGTAGTATTTTGAATAGCTGCTTCTGCATTAGTATTGGGCAGACACACATTCAGTGCTAACTGATACAAATCACGCACATATTTGCATTAACCTGAGACAAAGGAATCAGCCCAGATCACACGAGCATTCTGCATTCATTGCAGGCAGACTGAATGCACACAGACTTTGATGTTTCCCTTTCCGATATCAGAAACTAAAGCACTCACATGAATGCTATTGAATAAGTGAACTCTCATTCAGAAATGATTCAGAGTAAATTGTTTGGTATGTTTAAAATGCATTGCATTTCAGAGATATTCAGACCACAGTTCTGGCTGTAACCTCTTTGGGTAAAGTGTGACCAAAAGCAATAACAGAAATATGCAGCCAGTAGAAATCATGGTCGACAAAACTCCCTGATAGTTCTACAGTACTTCACAGAAAGAGCAGCATCTTCCCATTATACAAACATTCTTTAGCCTTTACACCAGACCAACCCAATAAAAAGGTATTTTCTAGAGGGGCTAACCATACGCCACGGTGAGTATTATGTCACATTTTATTTAGCAGAAGCTTTTATCCAAAAAAAAAATGTATACCAAGGTCATAGAAGAAACTATGAAGCGGGTCAGATAAGGTACATTTCACATAGGATCGGTTGTAAAGCCATGAATATAAGTCTAGTACACAAGGTAGATAGGCCTAGTCTGCAAGTAATAAGGTCAGGAACTACAGTACCGAGACAAATGCTGTACAGATTTGAGTACAAAACACAACAGGGTCTGCAGATGGAGACAGGTGAACCACTGGCAATAGGATTAGGGGACTCTTGCTGAGTGAAGATTCAGCATGAAGAGGCGAGTCTCCAGGCGGCAGCGTAAATAAATCGCCCCGCACTGCATTTATCGATGCGAGAGACTACAGCACAGAGGCGATAATGAATGGGCAGGCGTACGACACGCTCCCTCCCTCTCCCTCCCTCTGCTGACTTACAGTAGAAACAAATAAAAAGATCAATGTCACCGCCGTGGAGGACGTGGGCGAATGACATCTTCATCTCAGACCTGCAGTGCCCTCATACATCAGCACCGCCCCACTATTGTACAGCCAGACAGGCACTAAGCAGGGTATTCTCTCTACAGTACAGCCAGACAGGCGCTAAGCAGGGCATTCTCACTACAGTACAGTCAGACAGGCGCTAAGCAGGGCATTCTCACTACAGTACAGTCAGACAGGCGCTAAGCAGGGTATTCTCTCTACAGTACAGCCAGACAGGCACTAAGCAGGGCATTCTCACTACAGAACAGCCAGACAGGCACTAAGCAGGGCATTCTCACTACAGTACAGCCAGACAGGCACTAAGCAGGGCATTCCCACTACAGTACAGCCAGACAGGCACTAAGCAGGGCATTCTCACTATAGTACAGCCAGACAGGCACTAAGCAGGGCATGCTCACTACAGTACAGCCAGACAGGCACTAAGCAGGGCATTCTCACTACAGTACAGCCAGACAGGCACTAAGCAGGGCATTCTCACTATAGTACAGCCAGACAGGCACTAAGCAGGGCATGCTCACTACAGTACAGCCAGACAGGCACTAAGCAGGGCATTCTCACTACAGTACAGCCAGACAGGCACTAAGCAGGGCATGCTCACTACAGTACAGCCAGACAGGCACTAAGCAGGGCATTCTCTCTACAGTACAGCCAGACAGGCACTAAGCAGGGCATTCTCACTATTGTACAGCCAGACAGGCACTAAGCACTAAGTGACATTCATGCAGATAATAACACAAATGGCGGACCTACACTCTAATATTTTACACACGATAGGCCGATAGAATAAAAGGTATTAGTTGAGAGCTGGATGTGTCTCCAACTGCTGACCTTTTTGGACAGGCAGTCTGTGATACGACAGGCACTCGAGAGACCGCCCTGTTTAAACAGATAAGAGGCAGAAGCCTTGTGCATCTAGAGCCAAACCAGACATGGCCAATCAACAGCAAATACAAAGCAAATTCTCTGGTGACACTAACAGAGTGCCCAGATTCTGCATGATTCTGCACTGCGTGTGCCCTGATTCTGCATGACTCTGTACTGCGTGTGCCCTGATTCTGCATGATTCTGCACTGCGTGTGCCCTGATTCTGCATGATTGTGCACTGCGTGTGCCCTGATTCTGCATGACTCTGTACTGCGTGTGCCCTGATTCTGCATGATTCTGCACTGCGTGTGCCCTGATTCTGCATGATTCTGCACTGCGTGTGCCCTGATTCTGCATGATTCTGCACTGAAGTGCACTGCATGCCCTGATTCTGCACTGCAGCTCCTGGGTGGGCACTGGCCCTGCCTGTAAGGATGTCGGTGGGAAATGAAGTCGTTCTGCAGCCTCACTCCTGTCCTCTAGTATTTCCAGGCTTTTGTCCGGGACCAGCAGATTGGATTTTCTCCCGGGCGTCATCTTGCAAAAATGCACAAATAACATAATTCATGTGTTACTGCCTTGAGTGAAAGCAGGCGTATGCCCTGGAGATGAACGGCTTTTAACAGCTGAATTAGTCTTGCTGCTTGTCTGACAAATCTACTGAATGACTGATGACGTTTTTCTGATTAAACTCACTCTGCGTAACGGGGATTAGACAAAAATGATTCCCCTCGCACCGCCTGGACCAGACTCACATTAATATGCCCGCTGCTTTAGAGTCAGTGCTTCAGGAGTTATTCTCTGTGTGAGAGTCAATGCTTCATTTGACCGTCGCCGGCCTCAGTGAACATGTCAGCCTGAGCCAACAGCCCGCACTGACGCAGCACTGACAGAGCACTGACGCAGCACTGACAGAGCACTGACGCAGCACTGACAGAGCACTGACGCAGCACTGACAGAGCACTGACGCAGCACTGACACAGCACTGACGCAGCACTGACAGAGCACTGACGCAGCACTGACAGAGCACTGACGCAGCACTGACAGAGCACTGACGCAGCACTGACAGAGCACTGACGCAGCACTGACAGAGCACTGACGCAGCACTGACAGGGCACTGACGCAGCACTGACAGAGCACTGACGCAGCACTGACAGAGCATTGACGCAGCACTGACGCAGCACTGACAGAGCACTGACGCAGCACTGACAGAGCACTGAAGCAGCACTGACAGAGCACTGACGCAGCACTGACAGAGCACTGACGCAGCACTGACAGAGCACTGACAGAGCACTGACAGAGCACTGACGCAGCACTGACAGAGCACTGACGCAGCACTGACAGAGCACTGACGCAGCACTGACAGAGCACTGACGCAGCACTGACAGAGCACTGACGCAGCACTGACAGAGCACTGACGCAGCACTGACAGAGCACTGACGCAGCACTGACAGAGCACTGACGCAGCACTGACAGAGCACTGACGCAGCACTGACAGAGCACTGACTGGTCAAACACGCGTGAGCACTGAGGGGTCACACACGCGTGTGCACTGTGATGGTTACCGCACTCACGCAGGCTGGGATTGCGTCTGTGCTGCCTGATCCAGCGACACTGTGGAAATGACCTTTACTGTTGAACAGGCTTACAGGCGCACACTCCCCGCTCACAGTGTGAGAACAGGCACTAATCAGGGAGGGTTCTCCCTGTTCTGATCCATAAAGCCCTGGCATACGATGTCCAGCCTGCAGTACCTTCACACCCCCTGCTGACAATATCAGTCACAATGACAGAAACACAGGTTAGATGAGTTGATATTAAGTAATGTATTTCGTTAGTTAACAAATACATTAACAAATGAAATGTTCATTTCATGCTTAAATAATGTATTTGTACATCAATTAATTTGTGTTAAAAACTGCATTAGTTAACGCCAGGTCATTTACCATATGGTATAGTGTGCTCATATTAATCATGCACAGCAATAACCAACGTAAACAGTGAGCTGGAGGCCTAGCCCCCCATCAGGGACCAGACTCCCCAATGCTGGGGCAATGCCAACTTAGTCACACCCATCAGTGTCTCTGCATGGCGGAGGGGTTCACAACCTGAGACCTGTAAGCCTGCAGACTGGACCAGAGCTCCCTGCCCACAGCACTGCCCCTGCAGACTCTGTACAGGATGAAGTCATACCTGTGTGAGGCAGAGCGGAGCACTGCTGGAACCAGGCCAAACACAGCATTATTGTTCCAGCGCGTTTCAGCCCAAACTCCATATTTTACAGTACCAAGGTTAATAAGCACATGATTAATTACCACCAACCCTTCCTGGTCCTCTGTCAGAGCCCTACACAGAGAATAGTTCCAATAAACCCAGGAACAACATCACCGGGGCCTGGGACGATTACAAGATAAAATATTGGACTCAGCAGTAAAAGAGTGCCAGGGTAATTATCCCTTTAGTAAAGGCCCGCCCTGCAGATATCTCAGACACGCCCTGTAGCTCTCTCAGACACACCCTGTAGCTCTCTCAGACACGCCCTGCAGCTCTCTCAGACACGCCCTGTAGCTCTCTCAGACACGCCCTGTAGCTCTCTCAGACACGCCCTGTAGCTCTCTCAGACAGGCCCGCCCTGCAGCTGAGGCATTTGTTCCAGTGAGTGATGTAAAATACGGTTGCACAGGGAGAGCAGGCCAGGGCTGTTCGCAGGTCAGAGAGTCAGGCCACACCATCTGCAGCCAAGGCCCACGGGAGTCGCAGTGGAGGTATTTTGTCAGGAGTGCGCTCCAGATATTTCCAGATATTTCCCCCCTGGAGTGACTGGCTGTGGGTATGCAGGACACTATTACCATGGGGGGGGGGGGGTGCAGGATGCTAATAATAATTCTGTACCACATGCACTGCAGTACTCTCAAAATATAAACACCATTTATATCAGCCAATCAGGAACAAGTGCAACAATGTTAAATGCCCTCTATCTAGACTAGATAGAACTGAATAATTCATTTAGTGAAACCTGATACTTCACTCATATCTCATAAGTTTGCAAATAAAATATTTCCTAACCTCACTGTTTCCTAACCTAACTGTCTAAAAAATGTTAAAACTTCTTGTGTAAACAGTAGTGTAGCATGGTTAGCTCAGCTAGTTCCCTAGTAAGCACGGATGGTGCAGTGAAAGCGAAGGCTGGTAGCAGGTTATCGCGACAACACTCCCCTATGACGTAACCCTCAAATTCAAAAGAACGTTGTTGCCCTTGGCTAGAGGCGAGTTCGTCTTTAGCTGACTGGTAACGCGTTCGTTCAACAAATAATTTGGACAAGTGAGAGGCCGGGGTTCAAATCCCACCAATTTCTCACCTGTTACAGTAGCACACAATCACAGTCAGTGCCCCAGGGAATACAAAGCAGGGGCTCGTTTCACATAAGTTGCCAGATGTAACTGATTTCTCCTGCACTGTTTGGAGCGTTTTTCATGTAGAAATCTCAATTACGCGTCCATGTAGCCGATCAGTAAATCAGCCATCGTTCTCATCGCCTGCTTCCTTTTGGTTTTCTATAAAACCTTTGCATTTCCGCACAGTGTTAGGGCTCAGCAAAGTGGGCTGGCCATGGGTGTCAGACACCGATATTTTAAAGGGTATCCAAAAAATGTATCTCGGTCTTAAAGTCTTGCAGATTAAAAAAATATCTAGACCTATGTTGGAAAAAATGTTTTGAATTTCAATGGTTTGTTGTATTTGAACTCTTGTCTGGTAGACCTAATATCATAAACTTAAGCTTAAGCTTAAACTGTACAGTAACACACACAACTTCATCAGTTACATCACCGGTGACCCAAATCACAGATGCTTCAAATGTAGCTGTTTACTTTACCGCAGGGGCATCACAGACCCAAGCTACCACTACACAAACGTGTGTGTTCTCAGTCTGTGTGTTTAGGGGACTGAGTAAACTACCAATTGCACAAAGGACTTTGGGGATATCAAGTAGTGCATAGGTATTTCACTTTACTGTGTTTGGCATGGGAATCTGAATCAGGTTTTTACAATACTTTACCACTTTACGGACGCATCTGGACTGAAGATGCATACTCCATTGGTGGAACACGGCTGCATGGGGCTGTCAATCCTTACACAAAAGATCTTTAGAAAAATATGCTTTAAGTACTTTTTCTGAATGAAATCCCAGAGAGTACAGGCTATTTAAAATGTACTTTCCTTGAACTTTCCAGAAGTAAATGGTTTAAAAAGTATAGCCTACATCTTTAGGATGTAGATCTTAAAATAAAATTGGTTGTGCGAGAGGTCTGTAGTCTTATTTGCGATTCCCAAGTGAAGAATTTTCCAGGAACGCGTTTTGATAAGGTATTGTGATCTGTGAGTAAAAATCCTTACAAATCGTTATTGTGACACGAGCCCCTGAACTGCAAACTGTAGAAAATGTAACTGATGCAGTGCACTGTACCTGTTTGTATGCAGTGCACTGTACCTGTTCGTATGCAGTGCACTGTACCTGTTCGTATGCAGTGCACTGTACCTGTTCGTATGCATTGCACTGTACCTGTTCGTATGCAGTGTGCTGTACCTGTTCACATGCAGTGCACTGTACCTGTTCACATGCAGTGCATTGTACCTGTTCGTATGCAGTGCACTGTAGCTGTTCATATGCAGTGCACTGTACCTGTTCATATGCAGTGCTCTGTAGCTGCTCATATGCAGTGCACTGTAGCTGTTCATATACAGTGCACTGCAGCTGTTCATATGCATTGCACTGTACCTGTTCGTATGCAGTGCGCTGTACCTGTTCACATGCAGTGCACTGTACCTGTTCACATGCAGTGCTTTGTACCTGTTCGTATGCAGTGCACTGTAGCTGTTCGTATGCAGTGCACTGTACCTGTTCATATGCAGTGCTCTGTAGCTGCTCATATGCAGTGCACTGTAGCTGTTCATATGCAGTGCACTGTAGCTGTTCACATGCAGTGCACTGTAGCTGTTCATATGCAGTGCATAACCATTTAAAATGTAGCTGTTCATATGCAGTGCACTGTAGCTGTTCATATGCAGTGCACAACCATTTATGTGTCAGCCTCACTCATTTCTTAACTTAATGAAATGTATTTCATAATGTAACTTAAACTTAAACTTCTGTTTCAGGGAGAATAACAACTGCAGTATGTACACAGCCAGCCAGCCAGGGCCAGGCACAGGGCACATGATTCAGCCAGGGCCACACACAGAGCACATGATTCAGCCAGAGGCAGGCACAGAGCACATGATTCAGCCAGGGCCAGGCACAGAGCACAGGATTCAGCCAGGGCCAGGCACAGGGCACATGATTCAGCCAGGGCCACACACAGGGCACAGGATTCAGCCAGGGCCACACACAGGGCACAGGATTCAGCCAGGGCCACACACAGGGCACAGGATTCAGCCAGGGCCACACACAGGGCACAGGATTCAGCCAGGGCCACACACAGGGCACAGGATTCAGCCAGGGGCAGGCACAGGGCACAGGATTCAGCCAGGGCCACACACAGGGCACAGGATTCAGCCAGGGCCACACACAGGGCACAGGATTCAGCCAGGGGCAGGCACAGGGCACAGGATTCAGCCAGGGCCAGATTAACATACAAGCAATCTGTTTATACAAGCAGCCGAAAATGGTCCTTGGAGGTTCATTGAGGACGATTCAGGAGATGAAGGCCATTTGGGTCGAAGCGTTTCATCCTGAATAAAGCACACGGGAGCGTTGGGAGTGTGTGGCTGAATAAAGTAATGGTTAGGTAATGCAGTCCTGCCAGGACAGTGATCGTAATTAAACACTGAGAGCACAGACATTTCTTTCTCTCATATCTTCTTCTCTGTCTGTGACCTTTCCTGTCTTTGTCTAACAGTTTCCTGGCTGCACAGGAAGTTGGATGAATAATGGTCATGTTGTTTCATCGTTTCCCTTAAAGAGCCTCTGAAGGTGTGTGTTGTTTTGGGATTGGGACCCTGGCATCCCCACACAGACACAGCTCAGAGCATGATGAGGAACTCCATCTCACGCATATTGCACAGTGATCCAAGTATGCAACATGGCTCAGGCAGTAAAGCAGTCGTCTGGCAGTCGGAGGGTTGCTGGTTCGATCCCCCACCCGGGCTGTGTCGACGTGTCCCTGAGCAAGACACCTAACCCCCAAATGCTCCTGACGAGCTGGTTGGTGCCTTGCATGGCAGCCAATCGGCGTCAGTGTGTGAGTGTGTGTATGAATGGGTGAATGAGAAGCATCAATTGTACAGCGCTTTGGATAAAGCCGCTATATAAATGCCTGCAATTTACCATTTAACATTTTAAAGTATATAATCCTTTGCAGATTTAAAGTTGTGCACATTTGCTGTACATCTACGAAGGATTAACTGAAGTAATTAAGTACATACTGTAGAGATCCATGCAATTGAACCAGTTCATCAAATCTGCGGTTTGCAGAAAATATATTGAGCGCATTAATAAAAGCAGCTACACTCAGGAGAGAATCAAATCATATCCTGTTATAAAAAACGTCATGATCCCATTGACCCAATCTTACACCTTTGCCAAAGGCACAGAAATGGGACCTGAGGGATGTGTGTTAAAAATTAGAGCTCAAAGGCATTTGTCCTGTTCTGTTTGACTGACTGGTTCAAATGGAAGGGAAAAAACACCTGATGATATTATCGAGAGAGAACCTGAATCACAATACACTTCCCATGTTTTAAACTCTACTATATTCATTTGTCCAAACATACTGTATCTATATTCGTACTGAACGCTACTCTGACATTAGCAAACAAGCCATCTACATCTGTTTGAGGAGACTGAGGATCTCATAGCTCATGCACTTATGCAAAAACTATAAACAGAAACAATCATTTATGATGATAAATTGTGATCAATCCTTTTAATAAGTATGTCCATCAGCCATTTGATCAGTACAGAATTAAATGTTGTAAAACTTAAATTCAAAACAGGTTTGCACGTTCACATTTTTAATATACCTTTTAATCTATATGAGAGTAATAGATTGTGTTACTAATTGTTTATTAACAGTGTACTATTAGCATAGCCTCTAATTTATGCATCTCCATCTGGCTTATAACAGTCATTTATCCGGGGACTGGGGTTTCAGTGCTGTAGTCAAGTCTGGCTCATGAAGCTTTTGCTTGTGAAATAAGTGATCATTACAGTGAGAGACAGAGTTTGGAGTCTTCAGCTTGGGGCCGAGAGAGAATGCCTCTTTAGTCTATGACATCCAATAGAATGGCATCTTGATCGCATGAGTATTCATTAATATATAACACCCAACTGCTGCATCATTTCACTAATAACACATCAAGGTTTTGCTTCAGTAAACAGCATCAGCGATAAACATATCCCTTTGGCTGAAAAACATTCATAGATTTTTGTTTTTGCAGCATACCAAGATAGCAGAGGCTAAAAAGAATAAACTCAATCCAGGTAATACCAAGTGTGAGCACTATCTTTATTCAACCTGTGTATTGCCTTCATTTACATTACAAGATACCATTAAATTACATGATTGCCATTTACCATGTACCATTTAGCAGACAATCTTGTCCAGAAAGACTTACAAGCCAAACACAACAGCGATCAGGGACCGAAGTGCAGTAACGGGGGAGAGTGAAGACCCCAGGGAGACATTAAGTGCAAGACGTGCAGACTCCGTTGACAACTTGTGAACTGCCCTATTGAACATTAAACTAAGTTATACAAACAATACAAACTGACCCTAGTGGGCATTAAACTACAACAGACAAACCAGAAGAAATGTCCACATTGCAGAAAGTGATGTGATGTTGCAGGATTTAGCCATAACACTGTAACCAACTACTGCAGTAACACACCTTAACACTGTAACCAACTACTGCAGTAACACACCTTAACACTGTAACCAACTACTGCAGTAACACACCTTAACACTGTAACCAACTACTGCAGTAACACACCTTAGCACTGTAACCAACTGCTGCAGTAACACACCTTAGCACTGTAACCAACTACTGCAATAACACACCTTAGCACTGTAACCAACTACTGCAGTAACACACCTTAGCACTGTAACCAACTGCTGCAGTAACACACCTTAACACTGTAACCAACTACTGCAGTAACACACCTTAACACTGTAACCAACTACTGCAGTAACACACCTTAACACTGTAACCAACTACTGCAGTAACACACCTTAACACTGTAACCAACTACTGCAGTAACACACCTTAACACTGTAACCAACTACTGCAGTAACACACCTTAACATTGTAACCAACTACTGTGGTGACACACACCATAACACATTACTCTCAGCAACCTCAACACACAGGGATAGCTGAACACATAACTCTCTGCAACCTCAACACACAAGGATAGCTGAACACATAACTCTCTGCAACCTCAACACACAGGGATGGCTGAACACATTACTCTCTGCAACCTCAACACACAGGGACAGCTGAACACATTACTCTCTGCAACCTCAACACACAGGGATAGCTCAACACATAACTCTCTGCAACCTCAACACACAGGGATAGCTCAACACATAACTCTCTGCAACCTCAACACACAGGGATAGCTGAACACATAACTCTCTGCAACCTCAACACACAGGGATAGCTGAACACATTACTCTCTGCAACCTCAACACACAGGGATAGCTGAACACATTACTCTCTGCAACCTCAACACACATGGATAGCTGAACACATAACTCTCTGCAACCTCAACACACAGGGATAGCTGAACACATTACTCTCTGTAACCTCAACACACAGGGATAGCTGAACACATTACTCTCTGCAACCTCAACACACAGGGATAGCTGAACACATTACTCTCTGTAACCTCAACACACAGGGATAGCTGAACACATTACTCTCTGCAACCTCAACACGCAGGACATGCACAAAATCAATTGTCTGGCTCAATTAGCAAACTGATAAAATTGTCAGTTGGTTTATCATGAAGCACAAAACTGTTTTGTCTGATAGCTTGCTGGAGTGTTCAAGAGAAGTCTGCATGTTGCTCACGTGTAGACCTAACAGTCTTCATGTTGGAAATAATTATTTTTTCAACAGTTTACAGTAAATGGGAATAAATCATGCTTGGCTAGTTCATCAGGACTAAAGGAAACCATCCCAACAAGAAACAATCAAATGAAGCGCTTAATGTCTCACAATTAATGCCTCACTAAAAACAAATCAGCACATGGTTTCTCACAGCTACATGACAAACTAAAGAAGCCTCATGGAATCCACACAATTACCGCTGGCAATTAATCTGTTCTTCGGGCAGTAATGAGACCTTAATGTTTTGGAAAGAGACCAAAACCAATCCCTTTGTTATTGTTCAGGCCCATTTGATAGCCTAAAGCTTTGCTTTCTGTTGCTTTTCTGTTTACACAAAAAATGTAAACAATAGCCACATTTACATTCAGAATATTTCTTCATTTTGAATATTTTGGTCCGACTGAAGATTCTAAATGAACCATTTCCACGCAGGCTGAATAAATGTAATCTGATTAAGGTGTGTGTTTACATGCTGACCGTTTAATCTGAATACATTTGAACATGCGCAGAATGATCTGGCGCAGCTACACAGTACGTGTTTCTCACAAAGAAGGCGAGCGTAAGAGCAGCTGTACTGCGTCTCCTATAAGCAGCTGAGCTCCTATAAGCAGCTGTACTGCATCTCCTATAAGCAGCTGAGCTCCTATAAGCAGCTGTACTGCATCTCCTATAAGCAGCTGTACTGCGTCTCCTATAAGAGCTGTACTGCATCTCCTATAAGCAGCTGTACTGCGTCTCCTATAAGCAGCTGAGCTCCTATAAGCAGCTGTACTGCATCTCCTATAAGCAGCTGAGCTCCTATAAGCAGCTGTACTGCGTCTCCTATAAGAGCTGTACTGCATCTCCTATAAGCAGCTGTACTGCGTCTCCTATAAGCAGCTGTACAGCGTCTCCTATAAGAGCTGTACTGCATCTCCTATAAGAGCTGTACTGTGTCTCCTATAAGCAGCTGAGCTCCTATAAGCAGCTGTACTGCATCTCCTATAAGCAGCTGTACTGCATCTCCTATAAGCAGCTGAGCTCCTATAAGCAGCTGTACTGCGTCTCCTATAAGCAGCTGAGCTCCTATAAGGAGCTGTACTGCCTCTCCTATAAGAGCTGTACTGCATCTCCTATAAGCAGCTGTACTGCGTCTCCTATAAGAGCTGTACTGCGTCTCCTATAAGCAGCTGTACTGCATCTCCTATAAGCAGCTGAGCTCCTATAAGCAGCTGTACTGCATCTCCTATAAGCAGCTGTACTGTGTCTCCTATAAGAGCTGTACTGCGTCTCCTATAAGCAGCTGTACTGCATCTCCTATAAGAGCTGTACTGCGTCTCCTATAAGCAGCTGTACTGCCGTGTCCTATAAGCTCGTTTGTGAGTTGGGTTGATCGGAACTACTGCTTTTAGGCCTTTAGTCTTTTCCAGCATTTTTTTATTTGATCGATATTTCGGTGGAGTCTATTTCTGCTGACATAAATTTTTTTTAACATCTCTTTGAATAACTTTCAAGCCTTTTAACCATCTAAGCAGTTGACAATTTTGACTTCTTTTAATGTTTAATGTTGATTGCAGAAGAAAGAAGCGAGTCTGTGTGACGATTTCCCGGCTGGGCCCAAACTCACTGGTGTCACTTACCTGTGAATGAGCATGCGCTAAGGTGCAGACCACCCCTTTTAAACCAAATACACGTTCAGCTGGAACAGGATCATTAGTTCCTCTTAATGAGGCACTTTCATGCCTATCGGCCTGTTAATCCAATTAAACATGGAATACAAGGCTCCACGTAAACACCTTTTTTAAACTAATGTAACATTATCAAAGCCTTATACACTACAGAAGAACAGCATACCAATTGAAGATAATAAATCAATACAAAATTAAACTGCCAGGCTCCCCCAGATAAGCACATTTATGGAGGTTTTTATGTCATGTGGTTTTACATCAGGTTACTGTTGAGAAGTGAAAGCATCACTATGTATCTTATTTGTTTAACTGAGGGAGAAGCGTGTTTTGTGAGTCTCTCAGGTAAATACAGGGCTTCTTTGGTGTTTGCTTTGCTTTGGTGGCGGCCTGTAGTGTAGTGGTTAAGGTAAAGGACTGGGATACGCATGGTTGGTGGTTCTAATCCCGGTGTAGCCACAAAGCCGTTGGGCCCTTGAGCAAGGCCCTTAACCCTGCATTGCTCCAGGGGAGGATTGTCTCCTGCTTAGTCTCATCAACTGTACGTCGCTCTTGATAAGAGCGTCTGCCAAATGCCAATAATGTAATGTAATGTTTAAGTCCTAGTTGGATTGCTGGCACGTTAGCAGCAGTACCCAGATTACACTAGAAAAATACGCGGCTGCATTGTATGAAATAAGCCCAAAAGAAAATAATTGTATTTTAAAAATAAGCACAAAAACCTTCACCTATGATTTTGTGAAGCGACCTTGGGAAAGCCCAAAGTCACATCTCATAAGCAGACTGGGAAGTAGCTCCAGACACTGGGAAGCTTCAGACACTGGGAAGCTCCAGAAATGAAGAAAGAGTTTAACTTTCATTTGATGAGTGAGTGGCTTACTGCAATTACTTTCATTTTATCACTATGGAAACAGCCCACTGTAGGTCACCCACGGAGACGGTGAGATGAAAGAGGACTGTTTAAATATGAAAACTGTTTAAATATGAAAACTGTAAGTGTTTAAATAAGATGGGGAAATGCAGTCCTGCTAATAAGTATGTCAGGCACTTCTCCAAGAATTAATGACATTTTTAAAGACCAATAATTATGAAATTACAAATGTATTCTTTGTTACTCTTGGCACTGGCACAAAGGAGAACCGTTGGCAGGGAAAGCATCATAAATGACTCAGTGAAGAAACTGATAATCAATGGATCTCAGATCTCCACCTGTGGCTGGTTGTCTCCCTCTCATGTGACCACTGCAGCATCCAGTGCAGCATTACAACTAAGCGGGATACAGTTAGGAGTTGGGAGTTGCAAGAACAATGGGCAACCACTTCATCATTTATTTACTTAATTAAGCATAAAAAAAACATTTGCTAATGTGTGCCTTCATAGACCAGTGTGTCCAGTGGGCCACAGTGTCTGCAGGTCATGCGCTACACCACCTGATTTCACTCATCATTTCACCTGCTCGGCTCAGATAATAAGCTAATTAGTGAAATCAGGTGGTGTAGCGCACGGGTGAAGCAAAGGCCTGTGGCCTGCAGGATGTGGGGGCAGTCTGTGGGGGGCCCCAGTGTTGAGGAGCCCCCCATACACTGCTCCTGAGAAGGGAATCAACTGAAACTCTGAGTATAGCTGGGAAATGCTGAAGAGATTCTTTTTCTGTGTGCCAAAATCATCTGTCTTGGATGTTTCAGTGTGCCAAACTCACAGATGGATTTGGTGAATCCCAGCCTCCGATGGAAGACATCGCTAGTGCTGCTAATTCCTCCAGCACTGCTAATTCCGCTGGCACTGCTAGTGCTGCTAGTTTTGCTAGCGCTGCTAATTCCGCACTATCAAAAGTGCCAGTTAAACCCATCACAGACTGAGTGGCCTCACGAGAACCCAGTGCCACTGTTCATCAGTACAACATAATGAGCCACAGCACAGGCCGATATTTGAGTAATGGAGCGCTTGTGATGAATCGCGTGTTCTTGCAGACCACCAGACCAAACCCCTGCACAGGAGCACCATCCACCACGAGGTCCAACACGGTCAGTATCCTGGCAGGGGATCCTGGTGCTACAGAACCCTGCTTGCAGTGATTGATGGACAGCTGTTAGTGTGGCTCTTCAGGAATGAAGTCCTGAGGAATTACGCACTTCCCGTGGATAACATCCGGATGTTTCCTGGGGAATCACCACCGTTCCCCACGGAGCTCATGAAAACAGTGGCTTTGTTTGGGTTTGAAAATGGCGGAGCTCCACCACGGGGCACAAGCACACGTATGCTCCATTAAACACGTTTGAGTGAGCTAGGAATACAAAAAGCCAATTCAATCAACATCAAATGCACATGCATCTCTTCTCTTCAAATATAATGTTATTATGAAGACTCAACCCAACTGTGAAAAACTAAAACCTAGTCCTTCCATTTAATCATATGTCAAAGTTAAGAATCAATGTTTTTTTTTAATCTAGAATTGTCATGATAATAACTTTGGAAACTTAGAAAATAATCTAAACACCTTCTGTCACCTTTTCATTATTTATTATTGGGGTGGGCTTAGTCATAGTTTTTATTGGAGTGCAGGTCAGCAGTTCACTCCTGCTCCTGTTACACAGAGAGCCTGACATGCCAATGCACTGGCATGAGCAAAACCTGCTGCTGAGTAACATTCACAGTGTGTTTTAACAGCCCATCACAACATGCAGTTCCTCCTCTTCACTCTATCCATGTGTAATCCGCCAGCATCCAGCGCTCACCAGCAGACAGGCAGCAGACAGGCAGCAGAAAGGCTGGCACACTCGCATAAAAACCCCAAAATCCAAACGAGCAAATGCGCGTTGGTCAGGGCCGGAACAGAAAATTAAGAAATTAAGAACTGGACCCAGAATTCATGGACAGTACTGCAGTCATTAATCTCCAGCACGCTGTGTGTGTGTCTGGAACAGTGCATACGCTTCCTGCCCACCTCCTGCTCGCATGTTCCATGACAACAGCTGTTATTTTTTCCACACCCAGCCCTTCCCCGAACCACCGCACCCTCCCCCTCCCGCACCCCCGCTACCAAAGACAAACTCTACAGAACACACACTCCCGTCTCACACCCTGTACGCGGCGCCTGCTGACACACACCCTACTCTGAGGACACGTCCCTGCTGGAGAGGTTTTGGCAACTGTGAGTGTCTCCAGCACAGCTACAGTGATCCCTCCACACTGTATTTTTAGCAGCATCCTGGAGCAACAGGACAATAATGGAAACCAAATGTGCACAGAAAGCGATATGGGGAAACTGGATACGGCTGCCTGGTCTCTGCACAGACAGGAACGAGAGAGGAATCCCCAAAATAGACTTTCTCTCAACGCCGAAAACTTTGGCTTCCACTTGTTTTCAGAGCCAGTCCTCAAAGCAATTCAATAAATCCCTCCTCCTGGAAACAGTATGAATGGACTGTCTTGCCTTCTGAAGCTGTGAAAATGTGTTTCAGATAAATTAGCACTTTGGTTATCTGAGAATTGTTAAACTTAAAGTGAAGTACAGCTACTTCTGACCACACGTCCTTGTTATGGCTTTCTCCTACTTGTATAAACAGTCGTGCAGTGTCATAACAGCCAGTCCAGCCACGTCCCCCCAGTGAGGAGTGAGAAGGCAAACACACCTCTCTCAAAGCAGGGAGCAACAGTGAGGAAACAGCCCTTACCTCTGTTTCTCTTACAGGCTTCTGTGAAGTCAGGGTGTGTCAGACAGATAAAGGAAGATTGAGCCTTTCTGAGAAAGCTGCATGGGGCTCTGTCTCCAGACCGACGCACAGCCCCCGGGTCAGGGTTTCCAAAAACAAACCCCTCGCCAGTCACTGCCCAGCACTCAGGAAATTCCTGCACACTTTTCAGAGTCCTTTATCCTTTTATCTTTTATCCAGGAGATTCGCTCGATGCTGCAGTGAGACTGGATCTCACACCGCTCTGTGAGTCTGACTTGCGGACTTTGGTCACCGGCCAAATTTAGACTCAAAACACATGTGGGGAGCAGAGGAGGCAGGGCCTGCTGTAAAGAGTGCAGGCCTTTTGGGGAGAGTGGGATAAGAGCCCCTCCCCCTGTGTGTGCCTTCGCTTAACGGCCAGAGGAGCCAGGGAGTACCCACAATGCCCCTGCAGCCCAGCGGTTTCATCTGGCCGTGCAGAGGCAGCAGTTGATAACACAATAGCACTCATTGTTGCACTTGGGCCCCAGTCTGCTTTGCTGTGGGCAGCCCGAGAAGGGCATGGTCACAAGGAGAGGCCGTGTGTGGCTCTAGCAGCATAACTTCATTGTGTTTATTAATAACTGGCCTGCACAATAACACCCTCCTCAGTAAAGAAATGGGATGCACATATAAAATGCTTTTATAGCTGTAATTCATGTATATTCATGCAGATCGCAAACATGAAATCTTTCATGCCTGTGCTTATAAATAAAGTGGTAAAAATGTTTAGTCTGATGTTAAAAATTATGCGGTGGCCACTTCCCAAAATTTGCAAACTAGTAATTATTATACTTCCTGCTTGTGCACAGGCTCTGTTAACAATGTTCTAGACCAGGGGTCGGCAACCCTGGTCCTGGAGAGCCGCAGGGTGTACTGGCTTTCGTCTCCACCTTAAAATAAGCAACCAATTCAGACCCAAGAAACCAGGTAAGGTGAGTTAACTGTGCAATCAACGGCTTTCATTGATCAATTAATGCCAAGTAACAACGAAAGCCAGCACACCCTGCGGCTCTCCAGGACCAGGGTTGCCGACCCCTGTTCTAGACTCATAAAGAGTTTGAGTGAGCAATGAACACATGCCGTAAAGACTCTTATCTGTTTCAGTCAACCAGCAATACGAGGCTACCTCACATGTATTTTCAGTAAAAACACTAGTAAAATACTATACAAGAAATCCTAAAAGAATTCCTAAAAAATGGTTTCATTATTTTGTGAAATACACAATGACGACAGCCCCAAATTGAGGGAAATAGAGCAGTAATGGATGATCAGTTCAGTAATGGATGATCAGTACAGTAATGGATGATCAGTTCAGTAATGGATGATCAGTACAGTAATGGATGATCAGTACAGTAATGGATGATCAGTTCAGTAATGGATGATCAGAACAGTAATGGATGATCAGAACAGTAATGGATGATCAGTTCAGTAATGGATGATCAGTTCAGTAATGGATGATCAGTACAGTAATGGATGATCAGTACAGTAATGGATGATCAGTACAGTAATGGATGGTAATGGATGATCAGAACAGTAATGGATGGTAATGGATGATCAGAACAGTAATGGATGATCAGAACAGTAATGGATGATCAGAACAGTAATGGATGATCAGAACAGTAATGGATGATCAGTTCAGTAATGGATGGTAATGGATGATCAGTACAGTAATGGATGATCAGTTATTTTCCATTGTAAAACTCCCGGTGGTCTTCACTCCTGGTCCTAAGCGCCTGTTTTTTCACTGTTTTTTTGTTTTGTTTTCATTTCAGACCCAAGAAACAGGTGTGGTGTGTTAACTCTGTGATCGACTGCTCGACACGGACAATTAATGCGAAAACAAAACCCAGTGGACTCTGAGGCTCTCCATCACCAGGAATGAAGAACACTGTTATAGACAGTCTGCATGT
>NC_083766.1:489665-492165 GCF_963514075.1 Conger conger | reverse complement strand
CCCCAGATTCCTTCCTGACAAACTGGTCTCAGCAGACGAGCCGTTATGCGCCCGCTGGTGCCAAGGTTTCACGCAGCACTGGAGGATTCATCAGCGGGACCAGCGCATTCCTCCTTTAACAGCCAGCCCTCCTGCTGACCGTTATCCTCGCACTCAGCCAACCCTCCTGTTGACTGCCGCACGCAAACAGCCAGCTAGCTAATGCTTGTGTGCCAGCAGCTGTTCTGTGCAGTTCAGTGCTGTGCTGTTCTGTGCTGTTCAGTGCTGTTCTGGGCTGTTCAGTTCTGTGCTGTTCTGTTGAGTTCAGTGCTGTTCTGGGCTGTTCGGTTCTGTGCTGTTCTGTTGAGTTCAGTGCTGTTCTGTGCTGTTCAGTTCTGTGCTGTTCTGTTGAGTTCAGTGCTGTTCTGTGCTGTTCTGTGCTGTTCAGTTCTGTGCTGTTCTGTGGAGTTCAGTGCTGTTCAGTGGAGTTCAGTGCTGTTCTGTGCTGTTCTGTGCTGTTCTGTTGAGTTCAGTGCTGTTCTGTGCTGTTCAGTTCTGTGCTGTTCTGTGGAGTTCAGTGCTGTTCTGTGCTGTTCTGTGCTGTTCAGTTCTGTGCTGTTCTGTGGAGTTCAGTGCTGTTCTGTGCTGTTCTGTTGAGTTCAGTGCTGTTCTGTGCTGTTCAGTTCTGTGGAGTTCTGTGCTGTTCTGTTGAGTTCAGTGCTGTTCTGTGCTGTTCAGTTCTGTGCTGTTCTGTGGAGTTCTGTGCTGTTCTGTTGAGTTCAGTGCTGTTCAGTTCTGTGGAGTTCAGTGCTGTCCAGTGCTGTTCTGTGGAGTTCAGTGCTGTTCTGTGCTGTTCTGTTGAGTTCAGTGCTGTTCTGTGCTGTTCAGTTCTGTGCTGGCTGTTCTGTGAAGTTCAGTGCTGTTCTGTGCTGTTCAGTTCTGTGGAGTTCTGTGCTGTTCTGTGGAGTTCAGTGCTGTTCTGTGCTGTTCAGTTCTGTGCTGTTCTGTGGAGTTCTGTGCTGTTCTGTTGAGTTCAGTGCTGTTCAGTTCTGTGCTGTTATGTGCTGTTCTGTTGAGTTCAGTGCTGTTCAGTTCTGTGCTGTTCTGTGGAGTTCAGTGCTGTTCAGTGCTGTTCTGTTGAGTTCAGTGCTGTTCTGTGCTGTTCAGTTCTGTGGAGTTCTGTGCTGTTCTGTTGAGTTCAGTGCTGTTCTGTGCTGTTCAGTTCTGTGCTGTTCTGTGGAGTTCTGTGCTGTTCTGTTGAGTTCAGTGCTGTTCAGTTCTGTGGAGTTCAGTGCTGTCCAGTGCTGTTCTGTGGAGTTCAGTGCTGTTCTGTGCTGTTCTGTTGAGTTCAGTGCTGTTCTGTGCTGTTCAGTTCTGTGCTGGCTGTTCTGTGAAGTTCAGTGCTGTTCTGTGCTGTTCAGTTCTGTGGAGTTCTGTGCTGTTCTGTGGAGTTCAGTGCTGTTCTGTGCTGTTCAGTTCTGTGCTGTTCTGTGGAGTTCTGTGCTGTTTTGTTGAGTTCAGTGCTGTTCAGTTCTGTGCTGTTATGTGCTGTTCTGTTGAGTTCAGTGCTGTTCAGTTCTGTGCTGTTCTGTGGAGTTCAGTGCTGTTCTGTGCTGTTCTGTTGAGTTCAGTGCTGTTCTATGCTGTTCAGTTCTGTGCTGTTCTGTGGAGTTCAGTGCTGTTCAGTGCTGTTCTGTGCTGTTCAGTGCTATGCTGTGCTGTTCTGTGCTGTTCAGTGCTGTGCTGTTCTGTGGAGTTCAGTGCTGTTCTGTGCTGTTCTGTTGAGTTCAGTGCTGTTCTGTGCTGTTCAGTTCTGTGCTGTTCTGTGGAGTTCATTGCTGTTCTGTGCTGTTCTGAGCTGTTCTGAGCTGTTCTCTGCTGTTCTGTGCTGTTCAGTTCTGTGCAGTTCTGTTGAGTTCAGTGCTGTTCTGTGCTGTTCAGTTCTGTGCTGTTCTGTGGAGTTCAGTGCTGTTCTGTGCTGTTCTGTGCTGTTCAGTTCTGTGCTGTTCTGTGGAGTTCAGTGCTGTTCTGTGGAGTTCAGTGCTGTTCTGTGCTGTTCTGAGCATGGTGTGTTTGCTCGTCTACACCTTCTGATTTCAGCTAAACAAACAGAAGGTGGACAGGCTTGTTCACATCACATGATCCAGCCGTGGGGCAGGGCAGTGCTGCAGGAAGAGTAGCAAGAGTAGCGTTGTTTACCTCATGCGCTATTTCGGGGCACAGAGCTAGTATTCCCCTTTTTTCTTCCCTTCTGTTACTGTGGGAAGCAGCTTTGGGACAGTCTTCTGAGAAAAATGTGAAACAAATATAATTGAATTGAATGATTCCTGCCTCTCATCCGGTGCATGCTGGGATAGGTTCCACCCCTATTGGATGATCCAGCCCTAACATGCTCTTCTTCATTTCATTATTGATTACATCATCACAAATATTACCCAATAACAACTCCTCACAGCAGCCATTACCCAGGTATATGAAGCGTACACATGTGCACCTGTAATATTATTTTAGCTAAATGTAC
>NC_083766.1:454665-482165 GCF_963514075.1 Conger conger | reverse complement strand
ACAAGCACACACGCACACACACACACACGCACACACGCACACGCGCACACGCGCACACGCACACACGCACACACGCACACACGCACACACGCACACACACACACACACACACACACACACACATACACACGCACACACGCACACACGCACACACGCACACACGCACACGCGCACACGCACACACGCGCACACACGCACGCACGCACGCACGCACGCACGCTCGCACACACACACACACACACGCACACACACACACACACACACACACACACACACACACACACACACACACACACACACACACACACAATCTCTGAGTGACTCATTTGCCACCATGGCCCCTGCTGCTGTGTCACACCTGAAGACCTAAACCAGTCAAATAAAGGCACACATTGTGCAGAAATATAACTTTCTGTGCAGTATACAGGTGGGGGATGCGTGTTTTATATACACAGCAGCAGTAAATGGAGACTGTGTTTAGAGTTACTGTGGCATTTTGTGGCTTTGCGCTTTGCACATGGAGATCAGCTAAACGGATCCTGAAACCGCACATACCTGCCTTCCTGCTGGATGTACACATTTTACAGCTCCTAGGGTACTAGACTGAAACTACTTAGCCAATGTTGACCAAAGCACGTAGTCCAGGCTCAACCTAGACAGATTAAGATCCAAAAGCGCTGAATCCCATTTTCCTCAGATAGTCCAGGCCAGTGGTCTCTGGAGTGTGGATAAAAACAAGCCTGTAAAAACTTTATGCACTTCTCCCTGCACCCAATATTTGATGGAAAATAGACCCATTTCCTGCTGGAGTGACTCCAGATCCAGGTCAAAACAACAGAAGAAGAACGAATATAATGGCACTCAGTGCTGAACTGACAACGGAAAAGAACAATTACAATAATTACAATAATTAGAATTACAATAATTAAACAAAGTGTCATTACGATCCAGGAAAACCAAGAGCAGCTAAGAGAAAGCAGTTCCATTATCCCTCTTTATAAAATCAGCTTATGGGAGGACATACTTCAGTTAGAGTTTGGACGTTTGGATGTTGGGACTGCAGCTCATTCCAGGACCACAGGCTCATTGTACCATCCTCAGTTCAGACACAAGCTGCCATGCAGTACAACCACTTGTGAGATCTTTAGCTAACATTGCCTTACAAAAATCGCATTTTCTTGATCATTTGAATGATCATGTGAATCTGACTTATTCCCAGCCTAAGTGACAATGATATCAATAACACTCTCAAAGGTGCAAAACCATTGTTTTACACACTCTGCCCTTCACCACAGATGAAAACTGAAATCGAAATACTTTCTCTCCACTTACAGACCACAATCAGGGTGACTCACACTGTGACTCTCAGGCCATAATCAGGGTGACTCACACTGTGACTCTCAGGCCATAATCAGGGTCTCTCTCTCCACTGTGACTCTCAGGCCATAATCAGGGTCTCTCTCTCCACTGTGACTCTCAGGCCATAATCAGGGTCTCTCTCTCCACTGTGACTCTCAGGCCATAATCAGGGTCTCTCTCTCCACTGTGACTCTCAGGCCATAATCAGGGTCTCTCTCTCCACTGTGACTCTCAGGCCATAATCAGGGTCTCTCTCTCCACTGTGACTCTCAGGCCATAATCAGGGTCTCTCTCTCCACTGTGACTCTCAGGCCATAATCAGGGTGACTCACACTGTGACTCTCAGGCCATAATCAGGGTCTCTCTCTCCACTGTGACTCTCAGGCCATAATCAGGGTCTCTCTCTCCACTGTGACTCTCAGGCTGAAGAAATGATCTCAGCAGCAGTGGAGCACTCTGGAGCACTCCTAATAAGCTGAGTTCAGACATTTCTAACAGTACAGTCCACCATAAAAACAAACAACCAAATAAGCAGGAAAGAGAAGGCCTCTCACTCATTGTCTAGAGCAGTCATGGTAATAAATATTGCTTTATGTTCACCTTCTACCCTCCCCACAGGTATGTGGTCATACATTAGCAAAACTATATTATAATTCAAACTATATAAATACATTTACTAAATGATCTATGCAGAGCATTCGATAGAAACAAAGTATTTATAGTCCTAATGAAGAAGGAATTAAAATGTAATCAATAAGAAGGTAATACAGACAATCCTATATCCAATGCTGTGTGGAATTTGTCAGCCCACCTTCTTCATCCTAACCCAACCATCCCACATCAGCCAACCAACCTTCTTCATCCTAACCCAACCATCCCACATCAGCCAACCAACCTTCTTCATCCTAACCCAACCATCCCACATCAGCCAACCCACCTTTTCATCCTAACCCAACCCACCTTCCATATCCTAATCCAACCATCCCACATTAACCTAAAGTCAGTGTTCTTGAACTCAGTTAGCAGTAGTGATGGTTACATGAGCATTAGAAGGAGTGGGTCGAACTGCATCACATGGCAGGATAACTGTAGCGTTAGCAGAATTACAGTCTTACATGGTCTGAGGGTCTTATGGACTAATTAAGAAGCGTCTGTGACAAAGTGCATAAAAGTCATTCTCCAGCTTCCCACAGGGAAAGAAGATTAATTATCACCTCTAGCACCAGTAATTATGACTCATTTGGCCTGAAAGAATCATTTATATTCCTGAATCAGCAGCATGGTCCCAGTCAGATTGTCTGATTGGCCAAGGTTGACAGACCAATGATCCTTCTTGCTCGTGCTAACACTGTGTTGGTGTGAAGAAATGGAGCTCTTTGGCTGGGCTGCTGCCTCAGCGTTTTGCCTCTCAGTCAGATGGGCTTCTGCACTGGAGAATGGGTCCCAAAGCTCATTTCTCAATCAGACTCCATGAATGCAGTCGTGTTGTGGCAGACGCACAGTCCATTTATTCTCTGCACTGAAGTGAATTACCTCCACACCTTGAGTTGCCTGAAAACAGTGTGGAGATAAAAGCAACAGGTAATTCAGTGTTTTTATTCCTGACCATAGCTTTGATGTGTGTTGGAGAATATCTATTTTCCTGACCGTTGCTTTGATGCGTAATGTTGAGTACAAGGTGTTGAGTACAAGGTGTCCAAACAGGAGCTGAGTGTGGAGAAAGCTTTAGCCACAACACAAGCATCAGCAGAATAAACACAACTATGGAGTAAAACTCCTCTGTGCCTCTTTCAAGGTGAGCCAAGCACACTGGCTTTATTCAATGCACCAAAGTTACAAGAGTAAACAGAGCAGGATTTAGAGATGATCTAATAAAGAGAGAAAACCGCCCCTCGATCTCAGTGAGATTAACTCTAAGTTCTTCTTTGTTTTTCTGTTTCGGAGAAATGTATAAAGAAATGTTGCAGGGGTCATCCATAGTGCATACATGCTACAGAACATCATGAATGAACCACTGATGTCCATATAAGGGACGACGTGAACACACATTACACTGGACTAGCCTCTCACATTATGTGCGAGTATATGACTCTAAGTGTGAGAGTGTGTGACTGTAAATGTGTGTGTGTGTGTGTGTGTGTGTGTGTGTGTGCGACTGTCAGTGTGAACTGTGAGTGTGCGAGTGTGTGTGTGACTGAGTGTGACTGAGTGTGAATGTGTGAGTATGTGAGTGTGTGAGTGAGTGTGACTGTGAGTGAGTGTAAGTGTGAGAAGTGTGAGTGTGAGTGTGAGTGTGTGTGAGTGTGAGTGTGAGTGTGAGTGTGAGTGTGAGTATGTGTGAGTGTGAGTGTGAGTATGTGTGTGAGTGTGAGTCTGAGTATGTGTGTGAGTGTGAGTGTGAGTGTGAGTGTGAGTGTGTGTGTGTGAGTGTGAGTATGTGTGTGAGTGTGAGTGTGAGTGTGAGTGTGAGTATGTGTGAGTGTGAGTGTGAGTATGTGTGTGAGTGTGAGTGTGAGTGTGAGTGTGAGTGTGAGTATGTGTGAGTGTGAGTGTGAGTATGTGTGTGAGTGTGAGTGTGAGTGTGAGTGTGAGTGTGAGTATGTGTGAGTGTGAGTGTGAGTATGTGTGTGAGTGTGAGTGTGAGTATGTGTGTGAGTGTGAGTGTGAGTATGTGTGTGAGTGTGAGTGTGAGTGAGTGTAAGTGTGAGAAGTGTGAGTGTGAGTGTGAGTATGTGTGAGTGTGAGAGTGAGTATGTGTGTGAGTGTGAGTGTGAGTGTGAGTATGTGTGAGTGTGAGAGTGAGTATGTGTGTGAGTGTGAGTGTGAGTATGTGTGTGAGTGTGTGTGAGAGTGTTATTGTGACTGTGACTGTGTGTGTGTGTGTTGGGGGGGGGGGTAAAAAGATGATTATTAAGTCCATGAATCAGCTCCGATCCCTGACAGCAACGGTGTGTATAAATAATCTCCCCAGAACGTTCTCCCGCTGATCGTCTGCAGGAAATATGAACGCCCCGATGGAGCATTACTCTGAGCATAAGCATATTGTTCAGAAGATTAATAACCGCGCGCGGGGCGGGAGCTGAATTGCTCCCATAGCCATGGCCCGTATACATGCCAAGGGTGGGCTGAACCACTGAAGTTTACTTTACTGCATAAAAAATGTGGAAGATCATCCCCTTCCCTAAAATAAGAATGTATGCACAACATGATTGCTGGAAAACAGGAATGATTAGTAGCCTAATCATTCACACTGCCCCCTGTAGCCTAGCGGTTAAGGTACATGACTGGGGCAGCCTGTAGCCTAGCGGTTAAGGTGCATGACTGGGACCCAGAAGCTTGGTGGTTCAAGCCCCGGTGCAGCTATAACTGCATGTGCACAGCTGTGGGGTGCTTCAGGGGGAATGGCCCGTTAGTAAAACCACCTGTAAGTCGCTTTGGATAAAAGCATCAGCGAAATAACAGATTATAAGATAACATAACATAACATAAGGTAATGGTGAGAACGGGCCATTCAGCCCAGCAATGCTTGCATTTTCCTACCCCTAAGTGCACCAATTGCCTAGTTTGCCTAAAAGCTGAATATAATCTAACACCATATCAAGCCTGGTCTTGAAACCCCCCAGTGTTTCTGCCTCCTCTGCATGCACTGGCAAAAATTTCCACACATTGACCACTCGCTGTGTGAAAATGATTATTATAATCTCTTATTTTGTTCCAACATTTGTAGGCTTGTATTTTGGATATAGTTCCCAGCAACACCATGCAAACAGCACAGATTCAGATTCAGAATGTACACAATCCCCCCCCCTGCAAAAAAAGTGCTTCCATTTCTTTGTTAAAATATTTGAATGAGTGTTAGCATGGATGTTGCTATGGCAGTTACACTTGGGGCTGAATTAAACAGGAATCGGTGGGGCTTTATCTCTGACAGTACCGCCACTGGGACCCCTAAACCTAACCCTAAGCCCTAAGCCCTAACCCTAACCCTAACACTAACCCTTAACCCTAACCCTAACATTAACCCTTAACCCTAACCCTAACATTATTAACAGGGCAGACAGTGTGTAGTGTGTTGTGTGTAGTGTGCAGTGTGTAGGGCAGACGGAGTGTAGTGTGTAGGGCAGACAGTGTGTAGGGCAGAGTGTGTAGTGTGTAGTGTGCAGTGTGTAGTGTGTAGGGCAGACAGTGCGTAGTGTGCAGTGTGCAGGGGAGAGTGTGTAGTGTGTAGTGTGCAGTGTGTAGGGCAGATGGTGTGTAGTGCGTAGTGTGTAGTGTGCAGTGTGTAGGGCAGACGGTGTGTAGTGTGTAGGGCAGAGTATGTAGTGTGCAGTGCGCAGTGTGTAGGGCAGACAGTGTGTAGTGTGCAGTGTGTAGGGCAGACGGTGTGTAGTGTGCAGTGTGTAGGGCAGAGTATGTAGTGTGCAGTGTGCAGTGTGTAGGGCAGACAGTGTGTAGTGTGCAGTGTGTAGGGCAGACAGAGTGTTGTGTGTAGTGTGTAGGGTGCAGTGTGTAGGGCAGTGTGTAGTGTGTAGTGTGCAGTGTGTAGGGCAGAGTGTGTAGTGTGTAGTGTGCAGTGTGTAGGGCAGACGGTGTGTAGTGTGTAGTGTGTAGTGTGTAGGGCAGACAGAGCGTAGTGTGTAGGGCAGACAGTGTAGTGTGTAGTGTGCAGTGTGTAGGGCAGACGGAGTGTAGTGTGTAGGGCAGACAGCGTGTAGTGTGCAGTGTGTAGGGCAGACGGAGTGTAGTGTGTAGGGTGCAGTGTGTAGGGCAGACAGTGTGTAGTGTGCAGTGTGTAGGGCAGACGGAGTGTAGTGTGTAGTGTGTAGTGCGCAGTGTGTAGGGCAGACGGAGTGTAGTGTGTAGGGCAGATGGCGTGTAGTGTGTAGTGTGTAGGGCAGAGTGTGTAGTGTGTAGGGCAGTGTGTAGTGTGCAGTGTGTAGGGCAGACATTGTGTAGTGTGTAGTGTGCAGTGTGTAGGGCAGACGAAGTGTAGTGTGTAGGGCAGAGTGTGTAGTGTGTAGTGCGCAGTGTTGTAGGGCAGACAGTGTGTAGTGTGTAGTGTGCAGTGTGTAGGGCAGACGGAGTGTAGTGTGTAGGGCAGAGTGTGTAGTGTGTAGTGTGCAGTGTGTAAGGCAGACGGAGTGTAGTGTGTAGGGCAGAGTGTGTAGTGTGTAGTGCGCAGTGTGTAGGGCTGACAGAGTGTACTGCAGACGCTCAGAGCAGAGAGGGGGGAAGCCTCTCCTGTTTCAGGGTTTCCAGCACCGCTGGAGGGTTCCATCCCCCTTGGGAGTTATTTCAGTTTAAAATCATTGATACTGATTACTCTGGGCTGGCATATTGAGTCCTGAGATTTATTGTGGGCAGAATCCCCTGTTCTGAGCCTCTGTGGAGTGACAAGTCATTTATTAAACACAGACAAGTGCAGACAAGGCCTGCTCCCTCCTGCCCCCCCACCTCCCCCTCCTGCCCCCTCTTGCCCCCTCCTGCCCCACAGTTAGTGTGGTGTGCAGTTGAACACATGCCCCAATAAGTGAATGGCAGACCTGTGAGTAGGATCTCAGTAATTGATTTATTAATTTATTTCACGTTATTTGAGCAGAGCTAACACAGGACAACATCAGCTCAGGAGGGCAGAGTGGTTCTCAGGCAGTCCGAGGGTTGCTAGTTCGATCCCCACCCTGCGTGTGTGAAATGTCCCTGAGCACTGCCTCAGTTCTTAAAGGCTGTCATTTAGAACAGCATACAATTCTGCACCAAGATCAGTTGGGCCAGTGCTGTAACAACATCCACACACACATCCACCAGTGTCTCAATCACAGAGAGACTGTTAACATCCACACACATCCACCAGTGTCTCAATCACAGAGAGACTGCCAACATCCACACACACATCCACCAGTGTCTCAATCACAGAGAGACTGTCAACATCCACACACATCCTCTGTGTCTCAATCACAGAGAGACTGTCAACATCCACACACACATCCACCAGTGTCTCAATCACAGAGAGACTGTCAACATCCACACTCACACACATCCACCAGTGTCTCAATCACAGAGAGACTGTCAACATCCACACTCACATCCACCAGTGTCTCAATCACAGAGAGACTGTCAACATCCACACACATCCTCTGTGTCTCAATCACAGAGAGACTGTCAACATCCACACACATCCTCTGTGTCTCAATCACAGAGAGACTGTCAACATCCACACACACATCCACCAGTGTCTCAATCACAGAGAGATTGTCAACATCCACACTCACACATCCTCTGTGTCTCAATCACAGAGAGACTGTCAACATCCACACACACATCCACCAGTGTCTCAATCACAGAGAGATTGTCAACATCCACACTCACACATCCTCTGTGTCTCAATCACAGAGAGACTGCCAACATCCACACACACATCCACCAGTGTCTCAATCACAGAGACTGTCAACATCCACACACACACACATCCTCTGTGTCTCAATCACAGAGAGACTGTCAACATCCACACACACATCCTTCTTCCAAACACCTAAAACGTCTGCACTGATCAGCACTCCTCAGAAGTGAACCGGAGGGTTACCTGCATATTTTCACTTTATCTACTTGAAGTCACATTTGGCAGCTCTGCTTTATGGGTGACTGATCCAAAGCTGGAATCGAAATTATATGACAACTCATCAAACATTACGACAACGATGGGCCCCACAGCTTTCATGGCTAATTAGAATGAAAATGTAAAATTATCAAATCATAAAGAGCAAGCCTGCTGTTGACCCTGCATTGTGGAGATATCTGTTTGAAGAAACCCTGGGCTGCTTGCCACATGAAGGATGCCTCCAGCAAATAATGTCTCATACTAATGATGACTAATATTTTAAATCATTCAATTTCAGAGTCTATATGGCAGCTGTCAGGCAGTATAATTAAGGAAATTTCCTACTCCAGTGAACTCTTCAGAGAAATGATATGAGTGTGAGAGTCATTATGCAATAATTTCTAATATTCAACGACACGGCAGCCCAACTTGCAGACAGATCGATCATGGAGAGATCATTTGACTGTCCCACTTAAGTGGATCTTACTGATGTACGACACTTTCAGAAAATACAGCCACCGTGTGCACACCTCACCCCTGATGGAAGAGCTCCACAGGACATACTACATTATGATGAGCGCTATGAGCGGATCCATTTGCATTGTGTCCTGCTATCTGGTGTTTATTCTAGATCCAGAGCCACATCTGCCAGCGCTAACATTAGCGCATGCTAATGCCTGGTTACGCATGCTTCCATAAACATCAACAATCTCATTCTGCTGTAAGGACATTCTGTGAACTGCAGAAAATACCAGCCCTGAAGAAAAAGGCTGTTAATAGCAGGTAACAGCGCAGATAACAGCACAGATAACAGCGCAGATAACAGCACAGGTAACAGCGCAGATAACAGCACAGGTAACAGCGCAGATAACAGCACAGGTAACAGCGCAGTTAACAGCACAGGTAACAGCGCAGATAACAGCACAGGTAACAGCACAGCAAACAGCACAGGTAACAGCACAGCTAACAGTGCAGATAACAGTGCAGATAACAGTGCAGAAAACAGCACAGGTAACAGCACAGGTAACAGCGCAGGTAACAGCGCAGGTAACAGCACAGGTAACAGCGCAGATAACAGCACAGATAACAGCACAGGTAACAGCGCAGGTAACAGCGCAGGTAACAGCACAGGTAACAGCACAGCAAACAGCACAGGTAACAGCACAGGTAACAGTGCAGATAACAGTGCAGATAACAGTGCAGAAAACAGCACAGGTAACAGCACAGGTAACAGCGCAGGTAACAGCACAGAAAACAGCACAGGTAACAGCGCAGGTAACAGCACAGGTAACAGCGCAGGTAACAGCACAGGTAAATTACCATAAAGGTGAGTTCAGTGAAGGAGCTCAGCTCATGCAAACTGAATGCGTTGTTGCCTTGGTGATATCGCCCAGTAAGAATGATTGAATCTCATATCAAGCGTACTGTAAATCATCTCACTGGTGCCAGCTTTCGGGAAAAAAGAACAGCTGTTTTTGCTCATGTACTGTATCAGTCTACTTTATGAATAATGCTAATATGCTGTAAATGTCACAAATATAAGGCACTGATTCCCACTATAATTTGGGAATTAAATTTCAGTAAAAATATATAAATAAACAGTATTGTACAGTATCATTGACCAATGCATATGTATCCATTGGCAATACATTAAATCAAATAACACTTGCACTGTTCATGTTATAAATAATATTGGTAACTGCAGTAATTCTGCCATAAATTCCCCTTCCCCCTCAGAGATAATGTTATTCCAGACTGTGAGTTTGAGTTCTAATACAAAGCTCTGACATGTTGAGGATGATGTAATAAATTATGGCACAATTATTATTATTGCCACACAGTAAATCTGCTCACTGTACACAGGGAGACTGAGCTGACCGCCATTCATCACTCTATTTTATTTTATTGTTTTAGTAATCACAGAGATGAGAATGTGTGAGTGTGAGAGTGAAACTGGGCAGATCTGCTAGGCCTGTGAGTCCGACAGGCAGACTGGTCACTGTGGCAACCTGATGAGAGCCCTGTGAACACACACCCCAACCCCACTGAACTCTGGAGCCCTGTGAACACACACCCCAACCCCACTGAACTCTGGAGCCCTGTGAACACACACCCCAACCCCACTGCTCTCTGGAGCCCTGTGAACACACACCCTGCCTCACTGCTCTCTGGAGCCCTGTGAACACACACCCCAACCCCACTGCTCTCTGGAGCCCTGTGAACACACACCCCAACCCCACTGCTCTCTGGAGCCCTGTGAACACACACCCCAACCCCACTGCTCTCTGGAGCCCTGTGAACACACACCCTGCCTCACTGCTCTCTGGAGCCCTGTGAACACACACCCCAACCCCACTGCTCTCTGGAGCCCTGTGAACACACACCCCAACCCCACTGCTCTCTGGAGCCCTGTGAACACACACCCCAACCCCACTGCTCTCTGGAGCCCTGTGAACACACACCCCAACCCCACTGCACTCTGGAGCCCTGTGAACACACACCCCAACCCCACTGCTCTCTGGAGCCCTGTGAACACACACCCCAACCCCACTGCTCTCTGGAGCCCTGTGAACACACACCCCAACCCCACTGCTCTCTGGAGCCCTGTGAACACACACCCTGCCTCACTGCTCTCTGGAGCCCTGTGAACACACACCCCAACCCCACTGCACTCTGGAGCCCTGTGAACACACACCCCAACCCCACTGCTCTCTGGAGCCCTGTGAACACACACCCCAACCCCACTGCTCTCTGGAGCCCTGTGAACACACACCCCAACCCCACTGCTCTCTGGAGCCCTGTGAACACACACCCTGCCTCACTGCACTCTGGAGCCCTGTGAACACACACCCTGCACTGCTCTCTGGAGCCCTGTGAACACACACCCCAACCCCACTGCTCTCTGGAGCCCTGTGAACACACACCCTGCCTCACTGCTCTCTGGAGCCCTGTGAACACACACCCCAACCCCACTGCTCTCTGGAGCCCTGTGAACACACACCCTGCCTCACTGCTCTCTGGAGCCCTGTGAACACACACCCCAACCCCACTGCTCTCTGGAGCCCTGTGAACACACACCCCAACCCCACTGCTCTCTGGAGCCCTGTGAACACACACCCTGCCTCACTGCACTCTGGAGCCCTGTGAACACACACCCTGCACTGCACTCTGGAGCCCTGTGAACACACACCCTGCACTGCTCTCTGGAGCCCTGTGAACACACACCCCAACCCCACTGCTCTCTGGAGCCCTGTGAACACACACCCTGCCTCACTGCACTCTGGAGCCCTGTGAACACACACCCTGCACTGCTCTCTGGAGCCCTGTGAACACACACCCTGCCTCACTGCTCTCTGGAGCCCTGTGAACACACACCCTGCCTCACTGCTCTCTGGAGCCCTGTGAACACACACCCCAACCCCACTGCTCTCTGGAGCCCTGTGAACACACACCCTGCCTCACTGCTCTCTGGAGCCCTGTGAACACACACCCCAACCCCACTGCTCTCTGGAGCCCTGTGAACACACACCCCAACCCCACTGCTCTCTGGAGCCCTGTGAACACACACCCTGCCTCACTGCTCTCTGGAGCCCTGTGAACACACACCCCAACCCCACTGCTCTCTGGAGCCCTGTGAACACACACCCTGCCTCACTGCTCTCTGGAGCCCTGTGAACACACACCCCAACCCCACTGCTCTCTCCAGTGGTGGAGAACACACACCCCATAGGTGGAGAACACACACCCCAGCGGTGGAGAACACACACCCCAGTGGTGGAGAACACACACCCCATAGGTGGAGAACACACACCCCAGTGGTGGAGAACACACACACCCCAGTGGTGGAGAACACACACCCCATAGGTGGAGAACACACACCCCAGCGGTGGAGAACACACACCCCAGTGGTGGAGAACACACACCCCATAGGTGGAGAACACACACCCCATAGGTGGAGAACACACACCCCAGCGGTGGAGAACACACACCCCAGTGGTGGAGAACACACACCCCAGTGGTGGAGAACACACACCCCAGCGGTGGAGAACACACACCCCAGTGGTGGAGAACACACACCCCAGTGGTGGAGAACACACACCCCAGCGGTGGAGAACACACACCCCAGTGGTGGAGAACACACACCCCATAGGTGGAGAACACACACCCCAGTGGTGGAGAACATTGCCTCGCTCTTGTTCCTTCCCCAGAGGATGGGAACACTGAGGCTCAGTGATAAAGTTATAAAGTTATAAAGTTATAGCTAAAGTCAGTAAATCATCTGTTCCATCCTGTGGTGGTATTTTCCAAAGGCAAAAATGTGTCATGAGGAGTCATGTTTACAAAACGCAGTTTGACCCTTCATGACTGAGGAGACTCCCAGCCTGAAGACTTTAGTCTAGAGCAGAGTTTCATACTGCTGTGCACCCAGACAAGGAGGGGTTTCACTCCAGAGCTGAATGTGTGGGTTAATCTCTGCACACAGGGAGGGGTTACACTCCAGAGCTGAATGTGTGGGTTAATCTCTGCAGACAGGGAGGGGTTTCACTCCAGAGCTGAATGTGTGGGTTCATCTCTGCACACAGGGAGGGGTTTCACTCCAGAGCTGAATGTGTGGGTTAATCTCTGCACACAAGGAGGGGTTTCACTCCAAAGCTGAATGTGTGGGTTAATCTCTGCACACAGGGAGGGGTTACACTCCAGAGCTTAATGTGTGGGTTCATCTCTGCACACAAGGAGGGGTTTCACTCCAGAGCTGAATGTGTGGGTTCATCTCTGCACACAGGGAGGGGTTACACTCCAGAGCTTAATGTGTGGGTTAATCTCTGCACACAGGGAGGGGTTTCACTCCAGAGCTGAATGTGTGGGTTCATCTCTGCAGACATGGCCTTATAATGCCACAATTCATAATTCTACATTCAAACAGAATCACCGTGTGCCATTTAATTTCTGTGACTCATTAACATTCAAGAAGGATGATTTTTATTTATTTATTATTATTATTAGTATGATTGGTTTATTATTTTAAAAATATCAAAATAACAGAAAAAGGATCAACACCTATGATGACAGATCTCTATTAATTGTATTTCCAAAACATGCACTAGTGAGAAGATTTGCTTGTACTGGGGTCACTCATAGAAGTGCAGCATGGTCACTTGAGCATCAGCATGCGCACTGTCATCTGCAGAGGAAATGCAGCTCCCACTAAGGCTGCCCCATAAACCCACAGATGTGTGACCAATGAGCGGAGACGTGGTCCCTGACAGAAGCTTTGCATCATGGGGCAGCTGCAGTAATTGCACAGGATCAGTTCCACAGAGAACACCACTCTCTGTTCCACAAACAATATTTCAATGATATTATTGTACCTACCAGTCTGGTTTGCTGGAACGTTGGCATAATATTTATTATCATGTAATAACATATACATTATAGAGTTATAACAGATTATAACAGATGAAAGGTGTTCTCAATACACACCATGTACAGTAATGATTTTTCCAGGTCTAGTAAAATAAAAATAAAAGATTATTGAAGTTTTAGAATTTTGTGTAAAAGTACAGTTCACTGAAATTTCCCTTAGATATTTCCTTTAAAGATGGCCGCTGATTGTCTTTGTTGGTCATGAAGTTTGGCCACAGCACTGAGCTGGCAGGGTTAGGGTTAGAGTGCGACAGTCAGCCAGAGCTTCTGAGGCAGAGGCAGAATAAATATACATTTGAGGACCTTTTAAATGATGAGCCTAAAGGAAATTTCCAGTAATATATGTGTTTCCCAGGACCGGAGCGATTCCCACTCCGGACCGATGATGAGAATGGAATTCCACTGCTTAACCGACGTTATGAAGAACAACTATGACCGTGTCTTCACACAGGAAGGGTTCAACAATCAATATCTGGTGGAGTAGCCCTCATTCTTCTTAAAAACATGGGGGAGGGGTCTCTTTGTATAAGCTGAATGTGAAATGGCATCACAACGGCTGGCATCATTTGTCTGAAACGGAGAAAATCCTCCCGATATCGCTGGAGGCCACTAGCGTGTCACTAGCGCCACATAACGATGCCATTGCTGTGGACGTGCAGACAGGGAGGCAGGCAGTGTTTACTCTGATAGATTTCAGCTGGAGATAGCAGTCACCTGAGCATAATTATGTGTGTCTTACCCCAGGTACTGAAATCTGAAGTTTAAATAAATAAATACAGAGGAAGCAGTGAACAATCCTTCGCAGATCCTGTTCCCACAGTGTGATTTCTAGAGTCACTGCATATACGTGCGTATATAAGGCGTATATAAGGTGTATATAAGGTGCATATAAGGTGTGTATATAAGGTGTCAGACTCGTTGTTGTGGATAAACGGAGCGGTGGAAGAAGTGCCTTTTCATCACTGCGGATCTGGAGACAAACAGAAAGCCGTCTGAGCAGCGCTGCTGTTTAACTCAAGGCAGCGGACGCTGAGCGCGTCAGGTTATGACTGGTTATGACTGGTTATGAGTTAAAGCCCAGGACTCAGGAGGGGGGGTCTGCCTGGGTATGTCTCCTGCGCTCCCCCGTGTCTCTACAGCCACGCTCACATGCCAGCGCACTCCAGTGAAATCGGTGTTGCGTTCAGTTTCCCTGACAACTCTGACTCTCCTAATGAGGCGCGGAATCGTCAATATTCCCTCAGAGGCCAGGAACACTCGAGCGGACTAGTGGCGTGAACAGCACACGTAGAGAATCAACATCAATCTGGTAGAGTGTCTGTCAGTGTGTGTGACTGTGTATGAGTGTGTGTGTGTGTGTGTGTGTGTGTATGTGCGAGCGTGTGCGTGTGAGTGTGTGTGTGTGTGTCTCTAAGTGTGTATGTGAGAGTGTCTGTGAGTGTGTGTGTGTACGTCTCACCCTGTTAACTTTAATCCAGGAGTGGGGTAACCTTGACTTCTTAGCGTACCAACTTACACAACATGTGCTGTATCATGAAGAGTTCATGACTGCAGGCTGTAATGTGATGAACGCTGACTCAATGCATCGTCATGTAGTCGCAATCAGGGTTCTTCATTCCTCTAATGTCCCCATCTAATGTTATTGTTATTGGGAGAATGCATTGACACTTTGTGGACCAATCAGGGACAGCTTGGACAATCAAGAGTCTCAATTAGTGGATGAGCTGCACTCAGCAGGCTTCATGCCCATATAAGGGCTTCCTGTTTCCCTACAGCACAGTTCCTGTCTCCAACTTGCAGCCCCCAAAAACGTGACTTTTGTGGTTTCAAAAGCCCCATCACAAGCCCATAGACAGTCAGAGGGTGATTTCACAGGTACTTGGTCCACATATTCTTGGGGCGACATTGGCACCCTGTCGAAGCGTCTCTGAGCTAGACACCTAACCCCCAACTGCTTCTGACAAGCTGGTTGGTGCCTTGCATGGCAGCCAATCGCCGTTTGTTTGTGTGAGTGGTGAATGAGAAGCATCAATGCTAAAGTCCTTAAAGAAGGTGCTATATAAAAGGGCCGGTGTGGGTGCAGGTTGTTGTAGAACTAACACACCTGATTCTACTAAATAACTAGTCATGGCCTTCAACCTTTAAGTAGAATTTGGTTTCTTAGTGCTGGACTAAAACAACAACCTACACCCACAGTGGCCCTTTTCAGAAAAGACTGCCCACCCCATTTCTGTCATACTATACCAAATGTACTGTCTCGATAGAAGCACTGACATGCATCTGTTAGAGGGGTACGGAGGTACTATGACCATCACTGCTGGGACATCAGTCTATACATACTTTACAACAACAACGCACTGCAATCCTACAGATACAGAGTCACACACTCTCATAACGCACTGCAATCCTACAGATATAGAGCCACACACTCTCATAACGCACTGCAATCCTAGATATAGAGTCACACACTCTCATAACGCACTGCAATCCTACAGATATAGAGTCACACACTCTCATAACGCACTGCAATCCTACAGATATAGAGTCACACAGTCTCATAACGCACTGCAATCCTACAGATATAGAGCCACACACTCTCATAACGCACTGCAATCCTACAGATATAGAGTCACACACTCTCATAACGCACTGCAATCCTACAGATATAGAGTCACACACTCTCATAACGCACTGCAATCCTACAGATATAGAGTCACACACTCTCATAACGCACTGCAATCCTACAGATATAGAGTCACACACTCTCATAACGCACTGCAATCCTACAGATATAGAGCCACACACTCTCATAACGCACTGCAATCCTACAGATATAGAGTCACACACTCTCCTAACGCACTGCAATCCTACAGATACAGAGTCACACACTCTCATAACGCACTGCAATCCTACAGATACAGAGTCACACACTCTCATAACGCACTGCAATCCTACAGATATAGAGTCACACAGTCTCATAACGCACTGCAATCCTACAGATATAGAGTCACACAGTCTCATAACGCACTGCAATCCTACAGATATAGAGCCACACACTCTCATAACGCACTGCAATCCTACAGATATAGAGTCACACACTCTCATAACGCACTGCAATCCTACAGATATAGAGTCACACAGTCTCATAACGCACTGCAATCCTACAGATATAGAGTCACACACTCTCATAACGCACTGCAATCCTACAGATATAGAGTCACACACTCTCATAACGCACTGCAATCCTACAGATATAGAGTCACACTCTCATAACGCACTGCAATCCTACAGATATAGAGTCACACACTCTCATAACGCACTGCAATCCTACAGATATAGAGTCACACACTCTCATAACGCACTGCAATCCTACAGATATAGAGTCACACTCTCATAACGCACTGCAATCCTACAGATATAGAGTCACACACTCTCATAACGCACTGCAATCCTACAGATATAGAGTCACACACTCTCATAACGCACTGCAATCCTACAGATATAGAGTCACACACTCTCATAACGCACTGCAATCCTACAGATATAGAGTCACACACTCTCATTACGCACTGCAATCCTACAGATATAGAGCCACACACTCTCATAACGCACTGCAATCCTACAGATATAGAGTCACACACTCTCATAACGCACTGCAATCCTACAGATATAGAGCCACACACTCTCATAACGCACTGCAATCCTACAGATATAGAGTCACACTCTCATAACGCACTGCAATCCTACAGATATAGAGTCACACACTCTCATAACGCACTGCAATCCTACAGATATAGAGTCACACAGTCTCATAACGCACTGCAATCCTACAGATATAGAGTCACACACTCTCATAACGCACTGCAATCCTACAGATATAGAGTCACACACTCTCATAACGCACTGCAATCCTACAGATATAGAGTCACACACTCTCATAACGCACTGCAATCCTACAGATATAGAGTCACACACTCTCCTAACGCACTGCAATCCTACAGATACAGAGTCACACACTCTCATAACGCACTGCAATCCTACAGATACAGAGTCACACACTCTCATAACGCACTGCAATCCTACAGATATAGAGTCACACACTCTCATAACGCACTGCAATCCTACAGATATAGAGTCACACAGTCTCATAACGCACTGCCATCCTACAGATATAGAGTCACACACTCTCATAACGCACTGCAATCCTACAGATACAGAGTCACACACTCTCATAACGCACTGCAATCCTACAGATATAGAGCCACACACTCTCATAACGCACTGCAATCCTACAGATACAGAGTCACACACTCTCATAACGCACTGCAATCCTACAGATACAGAGTCACACACTCTCATAACGCACTGCAATCCTACAGATATAGAGTCACACTCTCATAACGCACTGCAATCCTACAGATATAGAGTCACACACTCTCATAACGCACTGCAATCCTACAGATATAGAGTCACACTCTCATAACGCACTGCAATCCTACAGATATAGAGTCACACACTCTCATAACGCACTGCAATCCTACAGATATAGAGTCACACACTCTCATAACGCACTGCAATCCTACAGATATAGAGTCACACACTCTCATAACGCACTGCAATCCTACAGATATAGAGTCAAACACTCTCATAACGCACTGCAATCCTACAGATATAGAGTCACACACTCTCATAACGCACTGCAATCCTACAGATATAGAGTCACACACTCTCATAACGCAATGCAATCCTACAGATATAGAGTCACACAGTCTCATAACGCACTGCAATCCTACAGATATAGAGTCACACACTCTCATAACGCACTGCAATCCTACAGATATAGAGTCACACACTCTCATAACGCACTGCAATCCTACAGATATAGAGTCACACACTCTCATAACGCACTGCAATCCTACAGATACAGAGTCACACACTCTCATAACGCACTGCAATCCTACAGATATAGCGTGACTCTTTACATTACATTACATTAATGGCAATTGGCAGATGCTTTTATCCAGAGCGACGTACAGTTGATTAGACTAAGCATTAGACAATCCTCCCCTGGAGCAATGCAGGGTTTAAGGGCCTTGCTCAAGGGCCCAACGGCTGTGTGGATCTTATGGTGGCTACACTGGGATTAGAACCACCGACCTTGCGGGTCCCAGTCCTTTACCTTAACCACTACGCTACAGGCCACCCCACACTCACACTCTCTCATTGCCAACGGCATGCGTCTCCATGCTTTTCTCTGTGTGTTATGAAGATAAAGACAGCAGACTTACAGGCCGTCACTGTCACAGGGCAGTGGACGCTGACCAGACGCTCCTACATACTCACACCCTTCATATATCCCATAAGTCCTACAGTCTGGTCACTCTACACAGTCTGGTCACTGCACACTGCGCTTCCCCTGCTGTACCGGTGAACACATTCATCAATCTACTGTTATTGTGAAGAAGCCAGATGATTCTCTCAAAATGTGTATCCTAATTGCCTTGTTAAAATTCAAATGGTTGAAACAAATAATACATTGTTTTATTTTAATTATAGTCATTTATAACTGTAACAAAATGTTTCAAAGGCAAATTCATGAATTATTTAGAAAGGCTTTAAAATATGACTATAGAATTGCAAAAGATACTATGAATGTACTTTGTATCTCACAATCAGTTCATGAATATGTTAACAAGCTGGATGAATTGCCTCAGTTGTGCGTTTGATCAACACCGTGAACACCAGAACATTTACAAATGAGACGGGGAATAAGCGCTGAAGGCCCAGAGGCTCCGGAGATATTCATAATCAGAGATTTGGAGAAGCTAAAATCACAGTGATCTGGGGGAAAAGGCATACGTTTGGGTGAAAAAGTAAAAGATATGTTGTAAATCAAATGGGTGTACATGCCATGCATGTATTTATGGTCAGGTCATTCATTGAAATGATTTCCTATATTATTTTACTGCTCTCGACTTTAACATCTGAGATATGAGGCAGTGATGGAGTGACAGATGGACAGACTATACCAGGCTCCCCATCACTGAGGGGTGAACTGTATTTATTATGACACCCAAACCACTGACCATGCGATCAGGACTCAACAGCATTCAGCGAATAGGAAGACGAACGTTCACACACAATGTGCATCAATGCTCCCCGTAGGGCAGAAGCCAGCTCTTGGATTTATCTGAGTTATGAGCATACACTGTCAGTCACTCTCCCAGGGTAATAATTCACCCATCACGGTGATAGTGGAGGAAAGCTCTCCAGCACATCCAAGCTAATGATGAGACAACACAGGGGAGAATTAGCAACACACCACGCCAACACTTACCCACAATCCCCTGCACAGTTCCCACTGACTGACTTACTGACTGACTGACTGTTCCCCTTCCAGCACGCCGTAGTCTAATGGAGGCGTCCCAGGGGACTGAGCGATTCTATAATTTAATCACCAGAAATCTGCAGACAGGAGGGTTTGATATAAATGAAGAAATGCAGGGAATTCAAAAGGTTTTTAAAGAAAATCAGAAATGAAGAAATGCAGGCAATTAAAAGAGGGTACAGTAGATTCATAATTAGAACAATGACACATGGATTTTTTACATTTCCACCAATACAAAAAAAGCAAAAAAAAAGTGTAAAAAGTTTTAACACTGGCAAGTTAATTGTAGGAAGTTGTAGTAAATAACAGAGGAGCATCCGCAGAAATAAACCCACCGAGACCAGGTTTTGAAGTGAAATCTCAGGAAACAAATAAAAAAAGAATGAAAATAAATCCCCAAAAGGGATGCTTTGAACAACATCTTTCCAGTATTAGTTTACCCTTGTATTGGAAATGTGACTGTCAGATCTTACAGAATGCAATATTTCTAATGAAAAGCCCAGAAACAGTGGAGAGAAAAGCAGCTGATTGGCTGCGTGCCTGTGTGTAAAATGGCTGCAGAGGTGGGGCTCTGATACAGAAGGACACGGATGTGACCAGTGAGGGGTCCACACCGGATCTGCAATGATGTCCCTGTTCTGTCCTCTGTTAGTTTAGCATTGTTTATTATTGTTATTTATTATTTTCCATATTCATGTCTGGTGCTCTGTTTATATTCATTAGTCTTTGCATTCATCTTCCCCTGTGATGTCTGAGTCTGAATGTTTACTAGCCCAGTCACTCCCCTGTCTGCGTGCCCCACTATTCGGGTGTTTACGGTAGTTCCGGGGTTCAACCTTCCTTCCAATCTTGCATTCCTTACTTCCTGCTTTCTCTCCATTTCATGTTTGTACATAGCACTAATATACTAATCTCAACTAACTTAGAAATTGTACAGTACTAATTATACTAACACACTAATATGTTTGTCAAACTAACAAACCAACATTCACTAGTTTTGGGTATTTGTAATTTAAATCACTTAACTAACTTACTAACGCATCTCCAGTTTCAATTCTGCTCTGTAACTCCGCCTCCCTATTCTATCACTGATTACTTGCTTAGTTTCAGCGAAGTATTCGCACCTGTCTCTCCTTGTCTCTACATCTCCTGATTTTCTGCAATTGTCTACTCTCTAGTCCGGAGCCGTTTGTATTCCGACTGCCAGACGACTGCTCTTACTGCCTGAGCCAATGAGACGACTGCTCTTACTGCCTGAGCCAATGAGACGACTGCTCTTACTGCCAGAGCCAATGAGACGACTGCTCTTACTGCCAGAGCCAATGAGACGACTGCTCTTACTGCCTGAGCCAATGAGACGACTGCTCTTACTGCCTGAGCCAATGAGACGACTGCTCTTACTGCCAGAGCCAATGAGACGACTGCTCTTACTGCCAGAGCCATGTCGCCCCACGCAGCCAGCGGGTACATTCTTCCCCTGCCTGACTCCAGCGGGCACCACCTCTACAGCTGGGTCTCCATGAACCAGCCGAACCACTGGAGCCAGGAGAAGCGCTCGCTGGCAGAGAGGCATGGAGCCAGGAGAAGCGCTCGAGAGGCATTCCTTTGTCCTTTCACCACTATGTGCCTAATTAACAAACCCACTCACTTTCTGCCCCACCCCCCAAAAAGAAAAAGAAAACAGTGACCCAATATTGTACTCCATGCTGAGAAGAACTGCTAACATCTGTGCTAACGTCTCACCTGTCAATCACTCTTGGGTGCAGCTCCCCCAGGACTCTGCTGCAGCGCTGCATTCTGGGTAATTTCCACATAAACAGCCACAGCTGGAGACGGAGATTAATGACATGGGTGTGAGCGCTTGATAGAAGGAATATTAATCAAAATATTGTTTCGACCTTTACTGTCCATTCTGCCAGTGTATTGACTAATTCATCAGATGGTAGATAGTTCAATAAATCAATTAAACTTTTTAAGTCTGCCAGTTATCTCAGGAATCATGCTATTGGAAATAGTTTTATCGTGACAATATGTCCAATAAGGCTTTTCTTAAAACAGAAAGACTAAATCAGATTAACAATTTTTAAAAAGCGCTTGCCACATTGCTTGAATAATTTTGCTTTTTAAGGATTTCAGCACAAAGACTGAAACATTCTCTGCATTCTAAACATTTAATTCAACAGATTAATCCCATCTCAGTTTTTGCAAAACAGAATCTTTTTCTTAAATTACAGTTCCATCACAGGGAGCGAGCATATATAATCACAGCCTTTTACACAAGTGCACGACAAGACAGTTCCCTAGCTGCCACCAGCCAGTGGTTGTCATGGTAATTATTCTAAGATACTACCACATTTAATTACACTGTGGATCAGTACCTCTGAAAAAAAAGTCAGTGATGGGCAGTTTTATTTTAATTGGCACATAAACGTGCTTTTCAAGAACGGTATTATACATTTGTAAAAGCAACAACGCATATCAACGACAAGAAAATAAGACATTACTTCCCATTCCAACACACACTGTTAACACTGTCATCTTCATGGGCAGCTGAGACAACCTCAACAACCTGTCACTAAGCTGCTCACTGTGGTCGGAGCTGGTGGCATGGTGAAATTCATGATGTCATAATGCTCCTCACTGTGAGAACAGCAGGCCATATCATTACACCTTTTCACCATCAGCCAACCAGCAAACATTGTCCTGCAGTATTCCACTGCATTTACAACCTACACTGCGCTTCATTATTCCACTGCTGTAGGATCCACAACTCCCACAATCCTACAGGACAATTCCATGACGTCCACCCCGCATGATGTCTAGCTTGGTTCAGCCAATCCCGTAATGGCAGGAGCAATAAACTTTCCCGTATAAGAGCAAGACATGTTCTCGGGATCCCTCTCTTCTTCATCCTCTTCTTCTCTTCTTCTCCCTTCTTCCCATTCCTTCTTTTCGACGCACCCTTTTTGGCCATTCGCTTCAGCTCACCTGCTCCGAGACTCGGACAGAGGCTGAACGCTGCACAGTGCACTACCAGGCCTACGGACACACCCAGTTACCTCACGGTAACTTAGTGGCCTATAACAAGTGGAAACTGGTGTACGCGGAACGCTACATCAGTTTACTCCTGCAAAGCTCACCAACGAACAACAGCAACAAACTTTTCCACCCGGAAAAAGAACCAGCGAACATTTTTTCCAGAACCTAACGGACCAGACGACAACGCACAGCCCACAGGAACATCCCAGCTCTGCGCACCTCTCCAGGACATCATTCACATTACCATCGCCGCTCCTACAAGGACATCATTCACATTACCATCGCCGCTCCTACAGGGACATCAATCACATTACCATCGCCGCTCCTACAAGGACATCACTCACATTACCGTCGCCGCTCCTACAAGGACAGCACGTCTCATTACCATCGCCGCTCCTACAAGGACATCACTCACATTACCATCGCCGCTCCTACAAGGACAGCACGTCTCATTACCATCGCCGCTCCTACAAGGACATCACTCACATTACCATCGCCGCTCCTACAAGGACATCACTCACATTACCATCGCCGCTCCTACAAGGACATCACTCACATTACCATCGCCGCTCCTACAAGGACAGCACGTCTCATTACCATCGCCGCTCCTACAGGGACAGCACGTCTCATTACCATCGCCGCTCCTACAAGGACAGCACGTCTTTTGGATTCAGCAATGCGCATGGACTCAGTAGGACAACAAACATTCAGGCATAGCCAGTGTTTAGTTTAGTCTTGACTGATATTGTGAATCTGTGTTCTATATTTGCCGTCTTATCATTGGAATGTATTTTGTTAGCTATATATATATGTACGTGAACTGATTCGCTGTCTTTCGCGCATATATGGAGTAAACCACGCAAGTAGTCTCTTCTCACAGCTAACCCTAACACTGACACGCCCAATTTACCTTTCCTTTGTCCAAGGGACATGCGCGCTTGCGCACGCACGCACGCACACACGCACACACGCACGCGCACACACACGCACACACACACACACACACACGCACGCACACACGCACACACACACACACACACGCACGCACACACGCACACACGCACGCACACGCACGCACGCACACACGCACACACGCACACACGCACGCACACACGCACGCACGCACACACGCACACACGCACACACGCACGCACGCACGCACGCACACACGCACGCACACACGCACGCACGCGCACACGCACCCTACTAACTTACCTTACTATCCTCCCGTTAGTTTACCTGTTCTGTGTTTGTACGTTTGTTTTTATTTTATTAAACCCCGGTGTCTGTTTTGGAATCACATAGACATGAGAGCCAAGTTAAAGCAATCTTTCGAAGAACTTCCAACCTTCAGGTTATCGGTATGTTTAATAATTAATATTGGTTATGTTATTTTAATTATTAATTAAAATACTAAATTTGTGGTTAGATATTTCTGATAACAGTAATTTTATGAGACTGATTACTTTTTGCAGTTATACTGCTACATAACATTAATTGGCGCCCGGGTTTCATAAAAAGTAAAATCCCTACGTTATTTGGCGGCCCGTGCGAGGACTCTACACTGCATTTACATTACATTACATTATTGGCATTTGGCAGACGCTCTTATCCAGAGCGACATACAACAAAGTGCATACCCATAACCAGGGATAAGTTCGCTGAAAGACCCTAGAGGTAAGTACAATTTCAACTGCTACCTGTACAGCAAAGATAAGGACAAGGGGCTTTTTTTTTTTTTTGAACAAACAAACAAACAAACAGAGCAAAAGTCACCAAAGTTAACTATCCAAACACTGCTTACCTAGCCAACTAAAAATACCGATACACAAGGCAAGTCACAGAGACAACAATTAAGGTTCACAGGGAGGTAGGGAGGGATGGGGAGAGGTGCTGCTTGAAGAGGTGCGTCTTCAGCTTGCGCTTGAAGGTGGGGAGAGATTCTATAGTTCTGACCTCAACGGGGAGTTCGTTCCACCACCGTGGAGCCAGAACAGACAGTAGTCGTGAGTGTGAGGTGGAGGTTCTGAGAGGGGGAGGTGCCAAGCGGCCTGTGGAGGCTGAACGAAGAGGTCTGGCAGGGGTGTAGGGTCTGATGATTTTTTGCAGATAAGCTGGGGAAGACCCTTTAACTGCTTGGAAGGCTAGCACCAATGTTTTGAATTTGATGCGAGCCATGACAGGCAGCCAGTGGAGGGAAGTAAGCAGGGGGGTGACGTGTGAGTATTTGGGAAGGTTGAAGACCAGACGAGCTGCTGCATTCTGGATGAGTTGGAGGGGTCTGATGGCGGATGCTGGGAGGCCAGCCAAGAGGGAATTGCAGTAGTCCAGGCGGGACAGAACCATCGCTTGGACCAGGAGCTGGGTCGAGTAGGGGGTGAGAAAGGGGCGGATTCTCCATATGTTGTAGAGGAAGAACCTGCAAGACCGGGTCACCGCCGCAATGTTCTCGGAAAGGGACAGTCTGCTGTCCATCACCACGCCGAGGTTCCTTGCACTGGGTGACGGCGTGAGTGTGGTATCCCCGAGAGAAATGGAGAGATCCAGATGGGGAGAGGTATTAGCAGGGATGAATATCATTTCAGTTTTACCTGCGTTGAGCTTTAGATGGTGGTTGTCCATCCAGCTCTGGATGTCCCTCAGGCAAGCAGAGATACGGGCTGAAACCTGCGTATCAGACAGCGGGAACGAGATGAAGAGTTGGGTATCGTCCGCATAGCAGTGGTAGGATAGCCCATGTGCAGTGATCACAGGGCCAAGGGAGCGAGTGTAGAGAGAAAAAAGAAGTGGGCCAAGGACTGAGCCCTGGGGAACTCCTGTGGCGAGGGGCCGAGGTGTCGATACCGAACCAGCCCAGGCAACCTGGAAGGAGCGACCAGAGAGGTAGGACTCAATCCAGTCCAGGGCTGTGCCACAGATGCCCGTTGCTGACAGGGCAGACAGGAGGATGGAGTGATCCACAGTGTCGAAGGCAGCAGAGAGATCTAGAAGAATGAGGATAGAGGAGAGGGAGGCTGCTCGTGCGGCATGAAGTGACTCACTGACGGAGAGGGGCGCAGTCTCTGTCGAGTGGCCCGATCTGAAGCCAGACTGATGGGGGTCTAGCAGGTTGTTGTTAGAAAAGAAGGAAGAAAGTTGAGTAGAAGCGGCTCGTTCTATAGTTTTAGAAAGGAAAGGAAGAAGAGATACCGGGCGGTAGTTCTGGATGATGGAGGGATCCAGGGTAGGCTTTTTTAGCAGCGGAGTGATGTGGAAGACAGGGAGGAGTTGACAAGGGAGGTGACAAATGGGAGAATGTCAGGTGTGATAGTTTGGAGAAGAGAAGAGGGGATAGGGTCAAGGGCACAGGTTGTAGGGCGGTGGCAGAGCAGAAACATCAGAGTCCGTAAGGGGGGAGAAAGTGGAAAAGGAAGGGATGGGCCTAGAGGGGGGGAAGGGCACACTGAGGGGGGCGGTGGTTTACAACCTACACTGTGTTTCACACAGTAATGCACAGTGTAGAGCATCCCAGGTCTTTCACAGAGTAATGCACAGTGTAGAACATCCCAGGTCTTTCACAGAGTAATGCACAGTGTAGAACATCCCAGGTCTTTCACAGAGTAATGCACAGTGTAGAACATCCCAGGTCTTTCACAGAGTAATGCACAGTGTAGAACATCCCAGGTCTTTCACAGAGTAATGCACAGTGTAGAACATCCCAGGTCTTTCACACAGTAATGCACGGTGTAGAACATCCCAGGACTTTCACAGAGTAATGCACAGTGTAGAACATCCCAGGTCTTTCACACAGTAATGCACAGTGTAGAACATCCCAGGGCGTTCACAGAGTAATGCACAGTGTAGAACATCCCCGGTCTTTCACAGAGTAATGCACAGTGTAGAACATCCCAGGTCTTTCACACAGTAATGCACAGTGTAGAACATCCCAGGTCTTTCACACAGTAATGCACAGTGTCGAACATCCCAGGTCTTTCACAGAGTAATGCACAGTGTAGAACATCCCAGGTCTTTCACACAGTAATGCACAGTGTAGAACATCCCCGGTCTTTCACAGAGTAATGCACAGTGTAGAACATCCCAGGTCTTTCACACAGTAATGCACAGTGTAGAACATCCCAGGTCTTTCACACAGTAATGCACAGTGTAGAACATCCCCGGTCTTTCACAGAGTAATGCACAGTGTAGAACATCCCAGGTCTTTCACAGAGTAATGCACAGTGTAGAACATCCCAGGTCTTTCACACAGTAATGCACAGTGTAGAACATCCCAGGTCTTTCACACAGTAATGCACAGTGTAGAACATCCCAGGTCTTTCACACAGTAATGCACAGTGTAGAACATCCCAGGTCTTTCACAGAGTAATGCACGGTGTAGAACATCCCAGGTCTTTCACAGAGTAATGCACAGTGTAGAACATCCCAGGTCTTTCACACAGTAATGCACAGTGTAGAACATCCCAGGTCTTTCACAGAGTAATGCACAGTGTAGAACATCCCAGGTCTTTCACAGAGTAATGCACAGTGTAGAACATCCCAGGTCTTTCACAGAGTAATGCACAGTGTAGAACATCCCAGGACTTTCACAGAGTAATGCAGTGTAGAACATTCCAGGGCTTTCACAGAGTAATGCACAGTGCAGAGACATCTGTACTCCTCATCACGTATGAGACTGATGAAGACTAATGACACCAAACT
>NC_083766.1:444665-449665 GCF_963514075.1 Conger conger | reverse complement strand
CAGAATGGGGAAAAAATGTGATCTGAGTCAATTTGACATGTGAAATGATTTTGCAAAGAATGGTGCAAAAAACTAAACAAAAAAATCCAGGTGAGCAGCAGTTCAGCAGACAGAAAGGCCTTGTTAATGAGAGACGTCAGAGGACAATGTTAATATGAGAGGTCAGAGGACAATGTTAATATGAGAGGTCAGAGGACAATGTTAATATGAGAGGTCAGAGGACAATGTTAATATGAGAGGTCAGAGGACAATGGCCAGACTGGTCACAGCTGACAGGAAGGTGACAGAAACAGCAGGAGAGAGCCCTCCTGCCCTGATACACACCCATCCCACAGGAGAGAGCCCTCCTGCCCTGATACCCACCCATCCCACAGGAGAGAGCCCTCCTGCCCTGATACCCACCCATCCCACAGGAGAGAGTCCTCCTGCCCTGATACCCACCCATCCCACAGGAGAGAGCCCTCCTGCCCTGATACCCACCCATCCCACAGGAGAGAGCCCTCCTGCCCTGATACCCACCCATCCCACAGGAGAGAGCCCTCCTGCCCTGATACCCACCCATCCCACAGGAGAGAGTCCTCCTGCCCTGATACCCACCCATCCCACAGGAGAGAGCCCTCCTGCCCTGATACCCGCCCATCCCACAGGAGAGAGCCCTCCTGCCCTGATACCCACCCATCCCACAGGAGAGAGCCCTCCTGCCCTGATACCCACCCATCCCACAGGAGAGAGCCTTCCTGCCCTGATACCCACCCATCCCACAGGAGAGAGCCCTCCTGCCCTGATACCCGCCCATCCCACAGGAGAGAGCCCTCCTGCCCTGATACCCACCCATCCCACAGGAGAGAGCCCTCCTGCCCTGATACCCACCCATCCCACAGGAGAGATGGTTTTAAGTAGTTTTTTTCCCCACAAGTTAATGTTGTATTTTGTTTTTAAAAACATGAATTGAAGCAAACTCATGATGACTTTCAAGAAAAAAAAAGTTATATCTGTTTATGTAGAACAGTTACAGTGTGTTGAACAACTTGAAAATATTCAGTCGAACTTGAGAAAAATACCATCTGCTTGAAATGATCGCGTTGGGAGAATTGTCCTTATGGGATATGAGTCATAAATCTTTCTCTTCAAGCAGAATCTATCATAAAGTATGTCTGCATAACCTCCATATAGCCTTGCAAAGTGTTTGTCTCAACATGATGATCCATATTGTGCAGATTATGAAAACAAACTACCAAAGAATTATCAGATTTTTACTGCGCCACGATTTCACCATTACTGCTCACAGCTTCAAGTTAACACTTATCTAAATAAAGTCATTCAAAATTTCCTTTCTTTCTTTATACATTTGTTTATTTACTTTGTTTCTTCATACATTTACTCTCAAAGTCTGTCAAATGCCAAACCTGCGTTTGAAATACGTGGCCACTAGACGAGTTTATCACTTAGGAAACAGCAGACTGAAGGAGGAACCATCAATGCACACTGCTGTACGTGCGTGAGGTCTAATCGTTAACGAGACCCCACAGAATGAATGACCCCACATCCAGGGCCCTGGCGTGGGTTTATCAGGGTGAGAGATGGCAGATTTAACATCCTGTGGGGCAGTGATAAGGACCCGTGGGGCTGAATTAGGGGCTGAACGGGCTGGCTCTGACACGATGCTATGGGCATCAGTTCAGCTGGCACAAAGCAGCACCCAGCACAAAAGGCCTCTTATCATCTGGATCATTAACAATGGAGTCACAAAAGCATATTCAAGAGCCAGTCAGTGTGAGAGGATTAACGCCATGCATTGTTCATCAAAGGAAAAAAAAACACAGATACCCAAGCAACTTAGTCACAATATATTCAGATGATATTCACAGTAATGAGAATGAGAACTGCTCCATGGACATCCAGAGAGAAGGTGAATTGAGCTCGCAGAATTCTGATTGAATTATTAATGCAATCAATTTTAATTTTCATTGAGAAATATGTTAAGTCAGCACAGCGAGCTGAAAGTTCAGCTGCTGTCAATAACTCTACTGGGTTTCTCAACCTCTTCAGGGAATCTGCAATGCAAAGCTTTCATCTTCCCCCCCAACTCTGAGGACAACCTGCATCAGCTGACTCTGATCCCAGCGTGAAGAAGGCACCATCTGCAGCCTCTATCAGTCACATTACGCTCATAACTGATCAACTCACACACAGTTCAAACCCACCTGCCATATTCAATCATAAATGAATGTCTAGACAGTTTCACAATTATTATATCACATACATTAAATGTTGACTGTGAATTAAATTGAGTAAAATACTGGGACCAAACAGAATTTCCCTGCCTGGTGTGTAAAGCTTGAATATTTCACCTGGTCAGAGTTAACTCACCTTGTGTAGGTGCATTTGTGTCTCTCTCACAGGGGTGCACAACAAGGCCCAATCTGCCAGCTTCTGCTCTTTATTAATGAAATGAATGAACTCAATCATATCTTGATATTACATTACAGTAACCTCAGGATGGTACTGTGCTCAAGTACAGGAGGGAACCAACGTAGTTTATAGAGCTGAAACTAAATCTAACAACAATAGTAATAAAGGACTTTGTAAATAAGCTGTGTAGTGATGTAGTTTGACATTACTGTTCAACTTCTAGTTAAATCAGCAATGAATCACTGCGCAGATACAGCACACAATTAGAACGTATCACTACTCTGTATATACCGAATAAAGCAGATCCTATGGTACACATACAGTACATAACAATTACAGTGAATTTGCATGAGGTTAACTGATGTGTAAGTCAGTGACATCAGCTGACATCAGCATAGACTTACGGATTGGCAAAGACTTACACATTGCCATAGGCTTACATATACACATGGACCTACTGACATAGGCCTACAGACAGTCATAGACAGTCATAGCCATGGTCATGGGCCAATGCATTGACATACAGTAGGTGGTATGCATTGGCATAGGCCTACACATAGACATGGATCTAAACACTGACCTGGGCCTATCTACGGTCATAGACCTCCGCATGGCCATAAGCCTATGCATGGTCATAGACATCCACATGGTCATGAGCCTATGTATGGTCATTAACATCCACATAGTCATAAGCCTATGTATGGTCATAGACATCCACATCCGCACTGAGACGCACTGAGACGCACTGAGACTCACTGAGACACACTGAGACGCACTGAGACGCACTGAGACACACTGAGACACACTGAGACACACTGAGACGCACTGAGACACACTGAGACATACTGAGATGCACTGAGATGCACTGAGACGCACTGAGACACACTGAGACGCACTGAGACGCACTGAGACAGAGACACACTGAGACACTGAGACACACTGAGATGCACTGAGACGCACTGAGATGCACTGAGACGCACTGAGACGCACTGAGACAGAGACACACTGAGACACTGAGACACACTGAGACGCACTGAGATGCACTGAGACACACTGAGACTCACTGAGATGCACTGAGACGCACTGAGACGCACTGAGACATACTGAGACGCACTGAGACATACTGAGACATACTGAGACAATGAGACGCACTGAGACGCACTGAGACATACTGAGACATACTGAGACAATGAGACGCACTGAGACATACTGAGACATACTGAGACAATGAGACGCACTGAGACGCACTGAGACATACTGAGACATACTGAGACAATGAGACGCACTGAGACGCACTGAGACATACTGAGACATACTGAGACAATGAGACGCACTGAGATGCACTGAGACAATGAGACGCACTGAGACACACTGAGACAGAGACACACTGAGACATACTGAGACATACTGAGACATACTGAGACAATGAGACATACTGAGACATACTGAGACACACTGAGACATACTGAGACATACTGAGACAATGAGACGCACTGAGATGCACTGAGACGCACTGAGACACACTGAGACAATGAGACGCACTGAGACACACTGAGACAGAGACACACTGAGACATACTGAGACATACTGAGACATACTGAGACATACTGAGACAATGAGACGCACTGAGACATACTGAGACATACTGAGACAATGAGACGCACTGAGACATACTGAGACGCACTGAGACACACTGAGATGCACTGAGACGCACTGAGACACACTGAGACAATGAGACGCACTGAGATGCACTGAGACACACTGAGACAATGAGACGCACTGAGATGCACTGAGACGCACTGAGACACACTGAGACAATGAGACGCACTGAGACACACTGAGACAGAGACACACTGAGACATACTGAGACATACTGAGACATACTGAGACAATGAGACATACTGAGACACACTGAGACATACTGAGACATACTGAGACGCACTGAGACGCACTGAGACGCACTGAGACGCACTGAGACATACTGAGACAATGAGACGCACTGAGACACACTGAGACATACTGAGACACACTGAGACGCACTGAGACACACTGAGACGCACTGAGACACACTGAGACAATGAGACGCACTGAGACGCACTGAGACACACTGAGACATACTGAGACACACTGAGACGCACTGAGACACACTGAGACGCACTGAGACACACTGAGACGCACTGAGACGCACTGAGACGCACTGAGACGCACTGAGACATACTGAGACAATGAGACGCACTGAGACAATGAGACACACTGAGACGCACTGAGACATACTGAGACATACTGAGACAATGAGACGCACTGAGACGCACTGAGACATACTGAGACACTGGAATCACTGCTCCTGACAGACTCTGATGGCAGACAGTTATAGCTAGGCAGATATTAATTGCGATGTTTACTGGGATTTGGCTAAATACAGGAACAGCATCATTCAGAACAAACTGAGTTTATCTGCACATTGCACACCCCCTCACATTTCACAGCCCTTCAGCCCAAAGCGGCTCAGTTCTAATAAGATAATACTCCCGCCAATGGAAAAATTAATATTTCATATGCGGGTGAAAAGTTATTATTTACATGATTGC
>NC_083766.1:427165-434665 GCF_963514075.1 Conger conger | reverse complement strand
GTGATTCATGTCTCATGATTCATGAGTGATTCATGAGTTTTTACTGACTTGTGTCTTGGGCTCTGAAGTGAAAATAAGTTTTTAATCACGCTTAAAATACATTTCAGCAAAATGTATTCAACCTCGTGGTCCTTTCAGGAGATTCTGAAAGTCAGGATGAATGGCTCCTGCAGGCTCAGCTCAGGACCGGGTCGGGCGGAGACACACAGCTCTTTTCTAAGGCTCAGCTCAGGACCGGGTCGGGCGAAGACACACAGCTCTTTTCTAAGGTACAGTCAGGACCGGGTCGGGCGGAGACACACAGCTCTTTTCTAAGGTAGTCAGGACCGGGTCGGGCGGAGACACACAGCTCTTTTCTAAGGTAGTCAGGACCGGGTCGGGCGGAGACACACAGCTCTTTTCTAAGGTACAGTCAGGACCGGGTCGGGCGGAGACACACAGCTCTTTTCTAAGGTACAGTCAGGACCGGGTCGGGCAGAGACACACAGCTCTTTTCTAAGGTACAGTCAGGACCGGGTCGGGCAGAGACACACAGCTCTTTTCTAAGGTAGTCAGGACCGGGTCGGGCAGAGACACACAGCTCTAAGGTACAGTCAGGACCGGGTCGGGCGGAGACACACAGCTCTTTTCTAAGGTACAGTCAGGACCGGGTCGGGCGGAGACACACAGCTCTTTTCTAAGGTAGTCAGGACCGGGTCGGGCGGAGACACACAGCTCTTTTCTAAGGTACAGTCAGGACCGGGTCGGGCGGAGACACACAGCTCTAAGGTACAGTCAGGACCGGGTCGGGCGGAGACACACAGCTCTTTTCTAAGGTACAGTCAGGACCGGGTCGGGCGGAGACACACAGCTCTTTTCTAAGGTACAGTCAGGACCGGGTCGGGCGGAGACACACAGCTCTTTTCTAAGGTACAGTCAGGACCGGGTCGGGCGGAGACACACAGCTCTTTTCTAAGGTACAGTCAGGACCAGGTCGGGCGGAGACACACAGCTCTTTTCTAAGGTACAGTCAGGACAGTCTTATCCCCGCTGCGTGTTGCATAACCGGATTTCTTCATGCTTTCTGTATAATTTAAAGTGCTTGAAAGCCTTGAGTCCCACGGAACATTACTCCTCATTTGAGTTCTGCAACATACAAGGTATTTAAGCGTAAAAGCAAGCCAGTGGCAATCGAACACTGAGTAATCGGTGAACCACAGTATGGAGGGCTTGGACGGTAGACTTGAGTTTTCATGTTTTGCACGACGCTTAAGAACATATAGGTGTGTGCATATTAAACTCCATGAGACAGAACGAGAGAGAACAGGAGTAAAGCCCCTGGATAAGTTTTTCATTTAGGGTCATCATTGAAGATGACAAGATGAAAGCGTAAGTAACTGAAGTAATCCTTAATGACTGAGTCATGCATCAGAGAGATTCCTACTGCCAGGGAAAGAACAACATGGCTGCCAGCCACACTGCACAGGTGACCATGGTCTACAGGTAACATACAGACAAAAGTGAAGGTACCAAAAAGGTGTCCATCAAGGAGAGGGAGCAAATGAAGGTGCCAGGGCAGCTTCACTGTACTATGCATGAATCACATCAGAAGTAAAATAAATACTTATGAAAAAATCCCATCACTATAGAATATTTGTGGGGTACGCACATATGGATTCTGCATGTATAACATTGTTTGTTTCCATATATTCTGGAAGCATTTGGAGTGAATCAATGCCATTTATTTCAGCAGGACAATCTAAATCTTATAACAAGGAATTGTCAATATTTTAGCATTATTTTCTGAATAGCTTGAATGCTTTGGCTCCGGAATATATTTCAGAAAATGGATATCCAGGTCTCACACATTAATGCTTGATGAAAACAATATCCTCTTTCTCAATGCGAATGAGGTTTTTGGCAGTGAAAATAATATATTTTCTTGATAGCTTTTCGTTCCTTGTTGTGTACAAGAGACAGTAATTATGCAACGCTCATGCATTTCTGAATGGACCGAAAGCATATCTTGGTTTTTCCAGCAGAAAAAAAAGTAAATTATGAGGCAACAAGGGCCATGTATAAAAATAAATATATACAGTATGTATAGTATAAATACAAATATATATATATAAATGTATAAGTATAAATGTATCAAACATAGAGACAATAAAAACTCCCAATATTTCCCTAGTATAAGCTTTGATCTCTTTTACAGAGAATTTGACAGATAATTGTGTGTTGGGTACACTTCACCTGCATCATCTCCATTGTGTGTTGGGTACACTCCACCTGCATCATCTCCATTGTGTGTTGGGTATACTTCACCTGCATCATCTCCATTCTGTGTTGGGTATACTTCACCTGCATCATCTCCATTGTGTGTTGGGTACACTCCACCTGCATCATCTCCATTGTGTGTTGGGTACACTTCACCTGCATCATCTCCATTGTGTGTTGGGTATACTTCACTTGCATCATCTCCATTCTGTGTTGGGTACACTTCACCTGCATCATCTCCATTGTGTGTTGGGTACACTCCACCTGTATCATCTCCATTGTGTGTTGGGTACACTCCACCTGCATAATCTCCATTGTGTGTTGGGTACATTCCATCTGCATCACGCCTATTGTGTGTAGGGTGGCAGACTCTCTGGGCATCTAGTTTATATTTGATTTTAGCACTGGACAGTGAAAACAGGGGAACAGCTGTGTGTTTCTGATAGTCACTGTTTGAATGCAGATTAAAACATCTTCATGCGTTCTGCTAAACACCATTAAGGGAAAGAAACATGCCATGAGAATAATCAGGCCACAGCTGAGAATGTTCTCCAGCATCAGCACAGCGAGCTGAGACCGATAGCACATTCATTAGAGAGTGATCCACTGAATTACAGAAGTAATTAGCATCTTAGCACCATGGAAATTAATCAGAAGAAAGCAGGTGTTGATCATTCATAAAATATAAACAAGCCAACAATTTTTTCGTTTTTTAATCCAAAAAATAATGACCCATTGATATGCAAAAGCTGGATCTCAGGGCTGAAGCTATTCAATTTCAATATTCGCAATAGTGATGAATGAGTCTTAAATGTGTTTAATTCCTTTCTGAGATGTCTTTTCAATGAATAACTTTGCTATTATCGGCCTGAAATGAGAATTAGCTTGGATCTGTATGACTGTCATTAAATGATGGCAAATGGACAACGTTCACACATTTATTATAGATGAATATCCTAAACTTGCATGTGTACTGCAAATAGAGAACAGTATCAAAAGCATTCCGGTACAGAATTACAGTGTAATTTTAAACGTGAATTTTATTCATTTTCAGTACTTTCTTCCCCACTCTCTCCTTTAAAGGCCAAAACATCACCGACATGCACCTGTGAAGGAGCAGGGTCAGAGGACCAAACCCAACCCAGTTGGGTTCTGAAAGTTACATGAGATACATTACATTGATGGCATTTGGCAGACGTTCTTATCCAGAGCAACGTACAGTTGATTAGACCAAGCAGGAGACAATCCTCCCCTGGAGCAATGCAGGGTTAAGGGCCTTGCTCAAGGGCCCAACGGCTGTGCGGACCTTATTGTGGCTACACCGGGATTAGAACCACCGACCCTGTGTGTCCCAGTCATTCACCTTAACCACTACGCTACGCCACCGCCAGTGCGGGAGACCTAAGAGGAAGTGAGATAAATACACGCCACGAAGATCGCCCGCAAAGAACTCCCACCGGGAGGAGCGAGAACTTCAAACTTGCATATTTAACATTAATGCAATACATAGAAACAAACCTGCACTAAGAAGGCAACAAAGAGCCTAAGTATCTTGTGTATGGCATCTATGCGGAGGAAACACTAACTCAGCCTAATGCTCCTTCTTCCCAAAAGGTAGCTTCCATACAAGATGGAAATAAACTAAGTGGACAAACAGCCAATGAGAGCAAGCATGCAAAAGAAGGTTCAATAAACACAAAACCTTAACACTTGGCTAAGACAGAAGGAAGCTGGTAATGGGGACTCCCAGAGGAATCCCGTCTTCCAACCGTCATATGACTGACATTTGTGCATAAAACAAAATGTGCAGGTGAAAGTGTGACAGACAGCGCTCACTACCCTAAGGTAACGAAGGGTCGCTGTGTGTTCAGCTCCCACACCCGCTCACCCCAGCAGGTAAATGAGAACCGTCAGTCACAAACCTTACATAGCGCACAAATGCAAAATAAAACAAACAAGCACCGATTGAATGAGAAACGGGACTTAAATAAAAAGACACGCAGCTCACCTTCATTGGTAATCAGGCCACATACAGTCATCAGGACGGGGAATTGATAACCTAATCGCCGCTCATTGGCAAAGAAAATTGGCAGAAATGCAACAAGGGAGCCCTCTAACGATAGTGCCTTGAATTTCCTCAGAATAGAAGTACAGAACCATCACAGTACCAGTTTGCACAAGTCACATTGTCTTTCATGAACAGAACTGCAGTCAGACTGTAGCACTATATACTCAATACTATATATTTTAAGCATGTGTGCTAACAATACAAAATTTTCACCTAGAGTATATATTAGTATTAGTTAGTATATAGAGTATCTTTACATGCCACTTATACAGAAGCATACAGAAGTTTAAATTCACTAGTGTTGGTGGGTGTATGTATGTGTGTTCTCGTGTGTGTGTGTGTGTGTGTGTGTGTGTGTGTGAGAGAGTGTGTGTGTGTGTCTTCCACGGTCATTTGATTAGGTCACTACTCCAAAACGTAATGACCTGTGAAGAAACCAAAGGAGCTAAATCTGGCCCTCACTTTTGGCACAGACTCAAAATAAGGGCAGACAGACACTGACGGGTCAGGACAGGTGGCGGCCATATTGATTGATGAAGAGCCGTGGGTGGCACCAGCTGGCTCCGTCACCCTCACTTCCTGTTCCTCGGGTTTCAGGGCATGTACAGGGTCACAGGCACCCTCCAGGAGGTCTTTGCCCTGACTTTGACTGCAGCGTGAAGCAGTCAGTGGACCATCTGCTCAGATTGCTCATTCTAATCTTTCACTGCAGTGGTGGAGAATCCAACTACATCTGATTAAGCAGGTGTTCCTCTTCCTAGCCAAGGTGCCTCACAGATTCCCCAGGCAGTGGGCCCTGATGGTCAATGTGTTATACTACTGTGAGACATTTAGGATGAACTGGGCCTGCCTGTCTATTACAGTGGACTGTGTCTCTGACACCTTCCCTGGCTTCAACTAAACATGGATCTTCAGTGGAACCATATTTCAGTGGGATTTCTGACTAATTCCCAGTGTGGTTGGTTCTTGTTTCAGTAAGTTCTCCAGGGAGTCAGGTCCTCAAACAGCACACAAATTCCAGTTTTGTCTGGTCCTCTAACCAGCACTGCGATGCCACATTCACAACGTGCTACAATGAATGGGCTCAGGGGTATTTTAAAAGGAACTCAAGCATCACCACTGCTCCCCCATCTCTGAGATGGATGCCTTTCCCTACCAAAGAAAGACAATAATTAAGCTGGAGTAATGCACTTTGTGGGCCATTTTACTCTCAGACACCGGAAAATTAAATATTATATTTTCAGCCCTTTCTTCCATCATTTGTCTATTGAAATGAGTCTGCACTGCAGGCCTTCATGGACACTAATCACAGCCACAGGGTCTGTACTCCTTCATGGACACTAATCACAGCCACAGGGTCTGTACTCCTTCATGGACACTAATCACAGCCACAGGGTCTGTACTCCTTCATGGACACTAATCACAGCCACAGGGTCTGTACTCCTTCATGGACACTAATCACAGCCACAGGGTCTGTACTCCTTCATGGACACTAATCACAGCCACAGGGTCTGTACTCCTTCATGGACACTAATCACAGCCATAGGGTCTGTACTCCTTCATGGACACTAATCACAGCCACAGGGTCTGTACTCCTTCATGGACACTAATCACAGCCATAGGGTCTGTACTCCTTCATGGACACTAATCACAGCCACAGGGTCTGTACTCCTTCATAGACACTAATCACAGCCACAGGGTCTGTACTCCTTCATGGACACTAATCACAGCCACAGGGTCTGTACTCCTTCATGGACACTAATCACAGCCATAGGGTTTGTACTCCAGACATAAATATTGTTGAGCAGCTTTCTTTTCTGCCTGGCCCTCAGATTAAATCAAATATGTCAGTTTAATGCTTTTATATTTTTAAACCAATAACAGAGAGAGGTAATGCTACTCCATCATCGGTTTCCTTCAGGACTTTATTTAAGCATCAAAGAGGAGGAACGCATGGAGCTGAGGATGAGCAGAACGATGAAGACTCTGATGAACAGAATGATGAAGTTCTGCACATCTCCAGTGTAACTGGCGAGTCCCATAAAAACAAACACATAAAAACAGCACAATTCAGATGGTTCTGTACAATCAATCTAATACTTCATTATTTCAGTAAATCATGTACATTTTGAGTTTTTCTCAACTTTATATTACATTACAGTCATTTAGCAGACACCCTTATCCAGAGCCGTTACATTGAAGGGCACTAAATCGGGGCCTGTATGTATGGTAGTGTTATGCTGTGTGGTATTGGGTATTTGCTATATTGAGTGTTCTGGGCTAATGTTTCCCCTAACGCCAGCAGGTACGAATAACACTGAGGGTGATGTGTGTGAGTTCATTTCCTGTTACTACCAGTAACACTGAGTGTAAAGTGTGAGTGTGATGTGTGTGTGTGATGTGTGTGGGTTGGTAAAGTGTGAGTGTGATGTATGTGTGTGTGTGTGTGTGTGATGGTAAAGGGTGTGTGATGTGTGTGGATTCATTTCCTGTAACCCCTCTTCTCCCACTAACTCCTCTGCCAACTGCCTGATTCTATGGAACACCTGATCTCTACCCCAATAAAATACTTTCTTGTCTCTTTTTAATCTGGGTTTTGTGTAGGCAAGTTAATGTAGGCTATGGAAGACTTTATTTTTATGGCTTAATATGTTTGGGTGTTTTAGCAGTTATACTTATGTGATATTCTTCTGCAGGGTTTAGTTCTGTTTTATTATGTTTGTCTGCTTACACTACCAATATCTGGTATGGTATTGTTTTGTGTTTTCGTATTGGCTTTTTCTTTTTAACGGGGGTTGTTACGATCCTGGGTGGGGCCTGCATCAGGGGTTATTGCCCTATGCTGGGGGTTTCGGTTGTGACACGTAACAGATGTCTCACAGAAATACTTAAGCCTGTTTGTCCTTCACTTCCCTTTCAACCAGGCTGACGCTCTCCAGGCACAGAGGACAATGATAAAGCCCTCACCACCACCTCTTTCTCCACCTTCAACAAATGAGGGAGGCAGTAAGGTGGTATTTGTACCAGTAAAACATTTTGTGCGGTGCCACTGTTCTACACCTGTGCAGATTCCCAACACTGTCCTTTAGTGCTTCATAGCCCACTACATTCCCCATGATCCTTTAGTGCTTCATCACCCAGTACAGCCCACACGATGCAGATGCACTCACTGACTC
>NC_083766.1:419665-422165 GCF_963514075.1 Conger conger | reverse complement strand
GCTATTCAAACGCAATGCCATTCAAATCCAAATGCTATTTAAATGAAAATGTTTTTCAAGTGCAAATGCTATATGTATACAATGCTATTCAAACCCAAATGCTATTCAAACCTATTGTGCATGTTAAAGTAGCTGTGCCTATTGTTCATGTGTAGTGCATCTGGTATCTAAGCTGGTTTCCAAATGAATAAGTTATGAGTAGAGGTTTACATGTTTTCCTTTTTGTGCTGGAAACAGAGCGTACATAAAAAAATAACAATGTTGTGATGGATTGCCCGCAGTGTTACAGCAGTTTTACAAGTATAGACAAACAATAACATTTAAACCAGAGTGTGGTATTGGTCCTGACGTTTTAGACTCTCAGTAATGAAAGCTTTCGATTATGTGGTGAGGTCCAAACACAGTCCAGTGGAGTTCAATACACTGTTTGTGTCATTCTCTCATTTAGCGTAACCTCAACTAGCAAAGCAATGTGACTGCGTCACAATATAATGCAATGAGGGCTCTTTTAAATCTTATTGTACTATATTGCTTTCACTGAGATTTGGAAATGTTACATTCTTTAGCATGAACAATCTTTTCTTCCGCAAGCATTCATGTTTCATACTTCACATTTTCACACGTATGAGAAAGCAGAGGGTTGAACTGAGAGGGTGGCTTTAACCAGGAAGCATTGAGTTCAAATCACACCTAACACAAGTGCTCACTACAGAGCAAGCGTTCATCATGTGCAGTCTCGCCCAAACAATTAAGCTGCAAGCCTTTTCACCGTGGCCTCCGGAGCTCAGCACTTGAGCATTTCTGCCATTAAGGAGGGAAGAGCACCTTTGACTCCCCTTGAGAATGACATCATTTAAATAATTGGAACAGCAGAGGGAAGTGCTTTTTACACTGGAGCCCTGGACCTTTTGACCAGTGGATTATGAAGTAATGAAAGTCAAAATCTATTATTAATCTTATATACAGTACATAAGACAGTATCTGTATATGTTTTTACTGTCCACCATCCATTCTAAAATGAATGGCTAAGTAGAGAGTTCTTTTAAAGTATGAATACCTAACATTTAATATATTTATTTCTGGCAAAAAAAGGTAAGATGCTAAACGAATCGATGATAGCCAAAGCTTCTGAATAATAAATGGGAATGCAACCACAGACGTGTTGAAGGAGGGTAATGTTGTAGAAACGATGTGAAAATGTGAGCCTGAGCCCTGAGTGAGCTGAGTCCTGAGTGAGCTGAGTCCTGAGTGAGCTGAGTCCTGAGTCCTGAGTGAGCTGAGTCCTGAGCCCTGAGTGAGCTGAGTCCTGAGTCCTGAGTGAGCTGAGGCCCAGTGAGCTGAGTCCTGAGTCCTGAGTGAGCTGAGGCCCAGTGAGCTGAGTCCTGAGCCCTGAGTGAGCTGAGTCCTGAGTGAGCTGAGTCCTGAGTGAGCTGAGTCCTGAGTCCTGAGTGAGCTGAGTCCTGAGTGAGCTGAGTCCTGAGTCCTGAGTGAGCTGAGCCCTGAGTGAGCTGAGTCCTGAGTGAGCTGAGTCCTGAGTCCTGAGTGAGCTGAGTCCTGAGTCCTGAGTGAGCTGAGCCCTGAGTGAGCTGAGTCCTGAGTGAGCTGAGTCCTGAGTCCTGAGTGAGCTGAGTCCTGAGCCCTGAGTGAGCTGAGTCCTGAGTGAGCTGAGTCCTGAGTGAGCTGAGTCCTGAGTGAGCTGAGTCCTGAGTGAGCTGAGTCCTGAGTGAGCTGAGTCCTGAGTGAGCTGAGTCCTGAGTGAGCTGAGTCCTGAGTCCTGAGTGAGCTGAGTCCTGAGTCCTGAGTGAGCTGAGTCCTGAGTGAGCTGAGTCCTGAGTCCTGAGTGAGCTGAGTCCTGAGTGAGCTGAGTCCTGAGTGAGCTGAGCCCTGAGTGAGCTGAGTCCTGAGTCCTGAGTGAGCTGAGTCCTGAGTGAGCTGAGTCCTGAGTGAGCTGAGTCCTGAGTGAGGCTCTTCTGCAGCCGGGGAGGAGCGGGGGGTGAGATGCACTGATACGTCATTTCACATCTCAGGCACTGCACCAACACCATTACTCTGGAGCTATGCTGAATCCCTTCACCATTCAGCTATGCTGAATCCATTTACCATTCAGCTATGCTGAATCCCTTCACCATTCAGCTATGCAGAATCCCTTCACCATTCAGCTATGCTGAATCCATTCACCATTCAGCTATGCTGAATCCCTTCACCATTCAACTATGCTGAATCCCTTCACCATTCAGCTATGCAGAATCCCTTCACCATTCGCTATGCAGATATAACGGCTGATCACAAGGGAAGAAAACGTGTTATAATTTTATTCCTCATAAGGTCATTACATTATTTATGTGTATAAACATCTGTACTTATCCTAAATAGGAGACAGTAGGTTGAAATTAAATATGGTGTGATGTGTTATTAAAATTCCCCCTTCCAATATCCCCATTGTATACCCCGTATTAAAAAATCAGTTCTCCCTCCTGATTTACCCTCCCCCTTCTGATAT
>NC_083766.1:412165-417165 GCF_963514075.1 Conger conger | reverse complement strand
TATATAAATGGACATGGATAAAAAGCTGTGTATGTGTCTCTGGTTGAGAGCTTTTGATAAATGGCTGTAATGTGATGCTAATGTAGCTTCTGAACCTCTGAAATACCACTTTAGCCACTCTAGCTGCTCGACTGATTCTTCTTCTTATTAGAAGTGTAATTATTCAGAATAAAAGCCCTTGAGATGTCCTTCTCATGGGGGGGAGGGGCACCTACTGTAAATGTGATTACATCACTACGACATCACGAGGAAGAACCTATTGACACCAGAGCTTCAGAGTTATCAGAACACACAGCCAGCCACCACCACCATTATTGAGAGCTAGAATTTCACACAGAGTGCTCTTTCAGATATGTGAATAATGTACTGCACAATTAGGGTCCAACATAAACACTAATTAGCTTTCTCTTTCAGTGTTCAGTTTGTGTCTCACAGCAGAATGCTGGCATTAATACCAGACCCATACTCCAAGGGGTCAGTAAATTGAAGACACCAACATTTCAGTGAGGTGAAACATTCAGCTTTGATTGTCTCTCACACACATACACACACACATACACACACACGCACGCACACACACGCACACGTGCACACACACACACACACACACACACGCACGCACACGCGCACACACACAGAGACACACACATACACCAAGCTTTGACTGTCTCTCACACACATACACACATACACACACACACACACACACACGCGCACACACACACGCACACACAGAGACACACACATACACCAAGGTTTGACTGTCTGCAGTGAAATGATTCCTGCCCTTTGCCTGTCATGCTCTAAACAGTCTGTTGTAAATCTGCCGGCCTGAAATGCATGGTAATGAGATTTCAACAGATTCAAATTCACACCACTGTAATTGACCTACATGACCTATATGTGTCTCTGCAGGTATCATAGCCCTTTATGGTGGGGGATGGAGGGAGGGAGAGAGAGAGAGAGAGAGAGAGAGATAGGGAGAGAGAGAGAGAGAGGGAGGGAGTGGGAGAGGGAGAGAGAGAGGGAGAGAGAGAGAGTGAGGGAGAATCAAGGATAAAAGAGAAGTTTTCCTTCATTCAGAGGAAGCTCTTTATCCCCTGGAGCCTCTCTACACTACAACAGCCCTGCAGCCTGAGTAAATAAACCAGCCTAAGAGAGCTGCACACACACACACACACACTGCACACACATCACACACACACACACCACGCACAGACACACGCACACACACCACACACACCGTGCGCACGCACTCACACACAGATGTAGCCTGATTTAACGGGGTTACAAAGTGCATTGTGATAAGCATTAGTACCATAGCATACATCAACAAGAAGCACAGAAATTGCTGACATCAAAAATGAAAGAAGACCCTTGGCAAGTACTCTTTTATGTTATCAAACATCACAGCCCAACAGCCTGACTGCCCAACAGCCCAACAGCCCAACAGCCCGACTGCCCAACAGCCCAACTGCCCAACAGCCCAACTGCCCAACAGCCCAACAGCCCAACAGCCCAACAGCCCGACTGCCCAACAGCCCAACAGCCCAACAGCCCAACAGCCCAACAGCCCGACTGCCCAACAGCCCAACAGCCCAACAGCCCAACTGCCCAACAGCCCAACAGCCCAACAGCCCGACTGCCCAACAGCCCGACTGCCCAACAGCCCAACAGCCCAACAGCCCAACAGCCCAACTGCCCAACAGCCCGACAGCCCGACAGCCCCACTGCCCAACAGCCCAACAGCCCAACAGCCCAACAGCCCGACTGCCCAACAGCCCAACAGCCCAACTGCCCAACAGCCCGACTGCCCAACAGCCCAACAGCCCAACAGCCCGACAGCCCGACTGCCCAACAGCCCAACAGCCCGACTGCCCAACAGCCCAACAGCCCAACAGCCCAACAGCCCAACAGCACGCATGATTCAGATCTCTGGTTAGAGCTTATGTGCAGCTGTGTGAGAACAGCCCATCTCCTCAGTTACACTTTAAGCGCTTCTGCATGCGAGGGTCACGCCTGCTCCACTCCACCACGAGTTTTCAGATTTTTAGTTTTAAATCCCAAAAACATTTCCTAAATCATGTTTCACTTCAAAAGGGGCCAAATACAAACACAAAAACCTCAAAACCCATTTAGTCCTTTACTATATTTCTGTGCTCACTGAAATATGTTCAGTTACATTAAGGTAATGTGCCCTTTGCAAATGTTACAATTAGAAGAAATGAAGTACAAAATCATACATCGTAGGCTGACTTCATTTCAGATAATAAAAATAAGACATTAAGAAACTGAAAATGAGCTGCAAAACGACAGAGAGAAGCTGGTGAACCAGACCTTTCCAGAGCCCCAGAGACCCAGAGACCCGGAGCCCCGGAGACCCGGAGACCCAGAGCCCCAGAGACCCAGAGACAGAGACCCAGAGACCCAGAGCCCCAGAGACCCAGAGCCCCAGAGCCCCAGAGACCCTGAGACCCAGAGACTCAGAGACCCAGAGACCCAGAGACCCAGAGACCCTGAGACGCAGCATGCAGCTGAACAGGCAGGGGAATGGAAGAAAGGAGGTGAAGCTAATAGAATAACACGACAAACAAGCACCACAAACAACGAGAAATTGCATCTTCTCTTTCTCAAACTCAACTCAAACTGTGGGGCATGTGTGTGTGTCTGTGTGTGTATGGGTGTGTATGGGTGTGTGTGTGTGTGTGTGTGTGTGTGTGTGTGTCACATGCTATATCAGATGCAACGGCTGAGTTTGAGCACCAGAGGAGCCAGTTTCAGGGTAAAGATGGGCTCCACTCTACTCTGAGAATGTCTCTCATGTTCACAGCTACACTAGTCACTGCAAAGCCCTGCCTGAATGAGCCAGCTGGGCGGCCGGTGGAAGAGACATGATCAGGAGCGACCAGCAGGGGCGATACTGGGGGGGAAATGAGAAATGTTCACAGAAAGCCTGCTGCCGGTTCTGTTACCGTACGGGTGGGAGATGTTTCCATCAGTGCAATGTGGACAGAGAAGAAAGCAGGAGGGTATTTGGATGCAGTAGGTCCTTGTACACAAGGACTATACATCACACAGTCCAGGCCCGTTAGCGCTGCTGCCTGAATCTATGTGCTTGGACCAGTGACAAAACGAAACGCTTAGCCACATAAATCGTCACGCTGGAAAAATAATTCACAGGCATTCTTCTCAGTAAAGTCCTGCTGAAAGTCTCTGCCATTTATTAAGAAATAAATAAATACTAATACTTCCTAATAAATAAGTAAGGCCATAATACACAAAGGAGTGCAGATAAGGATGAACTCTCCTCCAACAAACAAAATACTGCCAGACGAAATACTGCCAGACGAAATACTGCCAGACGAAATACTGCCAGACGAAAGCGTGCCAGCAGTGCCTCCCTGAATCCGGCTTCAGACCATGTCTGTGGCAGAAACATATCCTTCCTTCACCTCTGTAGCTCATGACACTCATATTACAGGTGAAGCATTACAACTGTAATAATGAATAATAATCATTATTACATCCGTGACAATGAAACAGACACTGCACGCAAGGTAACAATATTTTGACTGCAAAAAAGGCAGTTAAATATGCAGTTTAAATACTATGCAGTACTAAACATCTCCTTCCTTCCCCAGTATTTAGCAGAGCTGGGATAACAGCATTTCTCCCTAGATAGGAAACAGCACATTTGAAATGGCAAAACTCCAACAGGGACACAATACAGCAGCAGTCACGGAAAAGCGTCCAGCGCACGGGCCTGAAGTGTAATTCCCCCGGTGAGATAACATTCTGCTATGGATTATGAAAACAAATGGTGCAGTCAGACCGAAACTGCAGTCCAAATGCAGAACACTCATCCTGACAACAACGCTTATTTAACTGGCACGCTAATTCATGGGTGCTATCAGACTGACAGTACAAACACCACGATAGCAAACCCCAAACGGGACTTCAGTGCAAATGGAATTTGAAAGATTAACATTCGTCTGTTTCCTCTGACTGTCTTCTCGCAGTTACAGGGAGTCACTTGCCACAAGGTAAATACCTTTTTATGTTCGTTTGTTTGTAAAAGTGCTCACAGAATGCAATGTTAAATTTTCATAATAACCTGACAACCTTACAGTACTCGTACAGTAAACTCTGAAGGAGTGAATGTTTCACCCCACATCTAAATCCACAGCATGCTTCACACCCCATCTGTCCGGCCTGCACAGGTCTGCACTGGGCCTACACAGGTCTGCACAGGTCTGCACTGGGCCTACACAGGTCTGCACAGGTCTGCACAGGTCTGCACAGGTCTGCACAAGTCTGCACTGGGCCTGCACAGGTCTGCACAGGTCTGCACAGGTCTGCACTGGGCCTACACAGGTCTGCACTGGGTCTGCACTGGGCCTACACAGGTCTGCACAGGTCTGCACAGGTCTGCACTGGGCCTACATGGACCTGAGGCTGTAATTGTGGTGTAAGTGTACCCCTCTGTGCAGTCTACAGTCCATTACTGAATCTGTAGGGCGGGGGGAGGATTTCAGAGAATAGATTGCGTGTCTGAGTGTGTGTGACTGTGGGGGAGGGGGGGGTTCAACAATCATGGTAATCTCTTTAGTCTGCCAATGTAGTTTGTCCTCTGGAGAAATCACACGGTTTCCGACAAAACATGTTCCTTTTCATTCCTCTTGTGCCAGGGCAGGCCCAGGTCTCAGAACAGAGTATTTTTAGCTGGAATCTGGCTTCATGTAGGAGATGAGGTTCCTCCACAGCGCAAGGGTGGTCACAGAGGGAGTCAAAACAAAAGCGCCCTATGAGGTCATCATCATCATCATCATCATCGCTCCGGAACAACAGACACTGAGAGTGGCGAACATCAACATAGACCCACAATCCCTCGCGCACACACACACTAACGTACGCACACACACACTAACGTACGCACACACACACACACACACTAACGTACGCACACACACACACACACACTAACGTACGCACACACACAC
>NC_083766.1:402165-409665 GCF_963514075.1 Conger conger | reverse complement strand
ACACACACTAACGTACGCACACACACACACACACACACACACACACACACACACACACACACACTAACGTACGCACAATAGAAATGGTTGGCTCATTGATGTAGTTGAGCACCACTCATCATCACAGGCTGGCTTCACTTCAGAAAAAAATTTCAATCAATTTCTGTCCCATCATGCATCAGAATGGCAGTGAGTTTCATTCTGTCCCATCATGCATCAGAATGGCAGTGAGTTTCATTCTGTCCCATCATGCATCAGAATGGCAGTGTGTTTCATTCTGTCCCATCATGCATCAGAATGGCAGTGAGTTTCAAAGCGTTCTTCCCAGGGAGAGTTTTCCCAGAGAAACCCAGATCTGCAGCACAGCTACTTACGATTGGCAGGGCCTACCTGCCTGTACATTTAAATAAAAACAGTTTTGAACAAAGACACTGCACAGAGGATTAGATAAATCCACAATGGGCTTTCAAAGGGAAAATATTTAAACGTAACAGACAACATTTCCCAGGAGCTCAAAGTTTCATCTCAGGCAGATCCATTCTACGGGAGACATGTGCCTGTTGATTCATGATTCAAACACAAACACACAAACACCCAAACTGACGCATCTCCCGATTGAGAAAAGAAATGGCGGCAGTGGACGGTGGTGGGTTAGGCTCCACTCTAAAACCTTTGAGCTGCGTGATGATGCACTTTACTCTATTTTTATATTAACCTGCAATGATGCAAATCAAATGCTTAACAAAGACAGCTTCTTCAGGATTCGACATATGAACAAAGGGAAAGTTTTTATACTGTTGTTATGTTGCTGGACTCCAATTAGATACCAACTTATTTTAGAGGAATTAAATCGAACGGCAAAGTCACGCAATGTCTTTACAATCCCCCACACACAAATTTGTATATACTCTTCCCGTGTACGAAACGGATCACAATATACAAAGCTTAAAGCCGACAAACGCTGCAAACAAGACAATGGCTGTGTTCGGAAGATCTTATCGCTTTTGTTACTTCTTGCCGGAGACGTACAACTGAATCCCGGTCCGTCTACGGAGCAGCACCACCGCGCTGCGGATTTTACCTTGTACCTGGCGTGACGGGGAGCTGCCTGGCGATGGTGCACGGGAGAACCCGGTGCTCGACTCAACAGGTGTCCTACAGCATCTAGGCTCTCTTGCAATGCAGAGTGAGCTGGCCGACAGGTTACGCGCACAGACGATAGGCCACAGATTCTGCAGGTGGATGTCCCGTGCCACTTGTTGCACGGACGAGCAGCCGGTCGATCCGGAGCTCAGTCGCCCCGGAGCGTGAGGGCCCTGAGTAATGAAAGTCTGATCATCGAGGAGAACGGGTAAGGCTGGAATCTTCTGTGACTGCCCAGGAACAATAACATATTTCAAACTGTTAATCACGCTAAAGTGATATGGAATCCACACTTTGAACCAAAGGGAATTTTGGGCGGACATTTAAACATAAGAAGCGATATTGCAAAAGGAGATCAAATGCATACATTATTGACTGAATCAAACATGGATTACCTCTGCTTGGGCGAAACTTGGCTCCATTGTTACTCTCCGACCAATATGATACATATACCGGCTACACTTTACTAAAATTATATAATTGCTGGCAAGGGCAGGGGGCGTATTGATTTACATCAGAGAATCGTTGAAATGCCCCGAGATTAATTTGGACTCTTCTCTTGAATGTCTTGCTTTGAATGTGTTATTGTCTCCTCAGATTAATTTTAACATCGTTGTCTTGTACAATGGTCCATCGCATAATGTCTGTTTTTATGGCGATCTGCTAGTGATGAAAACGTTTGACAACCACACATAGACTGTTATTCACGGGGATCTCAACATTAATTGGATGGACAAGAGGTGTAAACAGAAACTGAAAACTATAATGTCGAAATGTAGCTTTCAGCAAATGGTTAGCACACCTACAAGGGTGACTAGACATAGTAGTACTCTAATCGATCTTGTCTTCACAAACAAAACCGTACGGATAACGAAAACATACAATATGCTAACAGGATCATAATATGATTCTGGCCGTCATAAAATTGAAGAAAAAACGTTTCCAGAAGTATTGCACCAAATAAATTAAGCATGTTAAAACTGGCATCCCCAGAAGTAAAATGGAACCATTTGAAAACTAGGAGATTAGGAATATAAATTTGGATAATATTTTAGATACAAATGATGCTGATGGATAATAATTTTGCTAACATACCGTTAAAATGAACTCAAAAAGGTCCACTCGGTTAACATGGTTAAATAATGAAAGTCGGTCACTCATGAAAAACGGGCTATCTCCCTTAAAACAGCTTTATCAAGTAAAATACCGAATTACTTCCCTATTTATAAAGGCTTGAGAAATAATATAACAATGGAAATACACGAAGCACAGGCCTCTTATTACAATCAGCTCATGGAGGAGGCCAAGGGAAATCCCTCTTCTATTTGGAAACATTTAAATAAACTAACAAATAAGAGACGCCAAATTTAATAAGAGGACTTGAGAGCGAATATCCACTTCAGATAGTGCTGTCATGGCTATCTCCAGAGATTTTGAACCCTGCTCTGGGATTAGTGGTGAAATAAAACTCAGTGGATTATTTTTTCATCGGAGAGGTAGATGAAGCCAAGATCAGTAAAATAATAAAAAGATGAATAGATTCTAAAACCAAATATATTTATAACCTGCCAATTTATATTCTTCCTGTCTTATCTAAGGTACGAAAAAGCAGTGGCAGAACCATTAATGGACCATGTTGAGTCAAAACAACTTTTACAGTCACACCAATTTGGTTTTCGGTCAGGTTATTCTACAGAAATAGCTGCTTCCTTGAAAATGTGAAGACCCCACTGGATGGGGGAAATGTCATGGGTGCAGTGTTTCTTGACCTGAAAAAAGGCATTTAACACTGTAAACCATGACATTATTGTCTAAGTTATGTAAATTCAACTTTTCAAAAAAAGCCTAAAGATTTTTACAGTCCAGAGAGCAGTGTGTTCAGATTGGTTCAGAAAAGTCATCCTTTAAACCTACTCACATAGGCATTCTACAAGGATCAATCCTTGGCCCATTGCTCTTTAGTCTTTATATTAATGACTTACCTGTAAGTTGCTATGGGGCTGGTTGTCAACTTTATGCTGATGACACAGTGATGTATACAGCAGCTAGGTCTACAAACGAGGCATCTGAGGTCTTCACAACTAATATGAAAGGGGTCTATCAATGGTGGCAGCAAACTCATCTCGCACTCACTGTGAGAAACAACGCTCTCAATGTGTAATGTGAATACATTTAACACTTTCTGTCTTATTTGTAATATTTTTACTTTCTTTTCATAAAAAAGCCTAACCTAGGGATGTGAGTTGGGAACTAGCAATAGCTATAATCTCTGTGTGCAGAACATCAGCTACATGAACCTGCTGTGAACTGTGTCACTTGGCATTGTCCCTACTCAAATAAACTTTAAATACAAATAAATAAATAAATAAATAACACAAACTCACTCACCCTCATACACACGTGCATACATGCACACACGCTAAAGAACTCTGACACAAGCGCGCACACACACACACACTCACACACACTCACACACACTCACACACACACACACACACACACTCACACACACTCACACACACTCACACACACACACACACACACACACACACACACACCGGCTATCGGGTAGGATATGAAGGCTGTGGTATAACTGGGTCCATGGCAATGTCTCCATGGCCATGTAGTGGATCAGGATACATAATCTTACAAGATACAGAACCCTACAGGATACAGAACCCTACAGGATACAGAACCCTACAGGATACAGAACCCTACGGAATACAGAACCCTACGGGACACAGAACCCTACAGGATACAGGATACAGAACCCTACAGGATACAGAACCCTACAGGAATACAGAACCCTACGGAATACAGAACCCTACGGAATACAGAACCCTACGGGACACAGAACCCTACAGGATACAGGATACAGAACCCTACAGGATACAGAACCCTACAGGACACAGAACCCTACAGGATACAGAACCCTACAGGACACAGAACGTTACAGGACACAGAACCCTACAGGATACAGAACGTGACAGGATACAGAATACGAAATCTTCAGCCTTGGCCAATTCCACTGCCTGTAAGTTTATAGTTGTAAGTTCATGTACAATTACAAGGGTGATCTGGTGTTTTTATTCAGAAAATAACACAAGAATATTCCATGCAAACTGGAACAGAGCCAAAAGCATTCTGTGAATCTATCCACACCTTTTACCCATTGAAACCCTCAGTAGACCCTGAGATTATGAGGCACTGCCTGTTGCCACTTCAGGGAGGGCAGGTGGGGTGCCATGTAGGAGCAGAAAGGTGTGACTGGGCAGAACTCAGGTGTCACTCATTCTTTTCTTTTTTTAAATAACCCATTTCATCAAATAATGATTAAGAAATTATACCCAACACATGAGTGGGTTGACACTGTGTGGACAAAAGTAAAACTCATTATTTACTCACTATGTGGGAAGCTAACCATATCAGGGGTTTTAAATGAAGGATTTTCCTTTTAAATTGCATTTCCATTAAGCTAATTAAATTCAGGTATAACACAGGCTACAGAAATGTAATTTGAGCAGCTTATTAGTCAATGCAGTCATCCGTTCAGCCTTTGAAATGTGACCATCATTCATACATATACTACTATCCTGTGACCATCATTCATACATATACTACTATCCTGTGACCATCATTCATACATGTACTACTATCCTGTGACCATCATTCATACATATACTACTATCCTGTGACCATCATTCATACATATACTACTATCCTGTGACCATCATTCATACATGTACTACTATCCTGTGACCATCATTCATACATATACTACTATCCTGTGACCATCATTCATACATATACTACTATCCTGTGACCATCATTCATAAATATAATACTATCCTGTGACCGTCATTCATAAATATGTACAGTACTATCCTTAACACTTTCTAGGTATATTTCACAGTAATATAGTAAAAGTTAATTCAGAGTCACTCCAGGCTTTACAGCACATGTCCCACCTCAGAGATTAAACAGTGTGTGACAGGGATCATCAACTTTGGCCCTGGAATCCAAATCCAGCCCTGGTTTTATTTTCTCCCTGGTAATAAGTGACTGGCGGCAGGGATGGTGCAGTGTGTAGCACTGCTGCCTCACAGCAAGGAGGTCCTGAGCACTGCCGCCTCACTGCAGGAGGTCCTGAGCCTCACAGCAGGAGGTCCTGAGCACTGCTGCCTCACAGCAGGAGGTCCTGAGCACTGCCCCCTCACAGCAGGAGGTCCTGAGCACTGCTGCCTCACTGCAGGAGGTCCTGAGCCTCACAGCAAGGAGGTCCTGAGCACTGCCACCTCACTGCAGGAGGTCCTGAGCACTGCCCCCTCACAGCAGGAGGTCCTGAGCACTGCTGCCTCACAGCAGGAGGTCCTGAGCACTGCCCCCTCACAGCAGGAGGTCCTGAGCACTGCTGCCTCACAGCAGGAGGTCCTGAGCCTCACAGCAGGAGGTCCTGAGCACTGCCACCTCACAGCAGGAGGTCCTGAGCCTCACAGCAGGAGGTCCTGAGCACTGCTGCCTCACAGCAGGAGGTCCTGAGCACTGCCGCCTCACAGCAGGAGGTCCTGAGCACTGCCGCCTCACAGCAGGAGGTCCTGAGCACTGCCGCCTCACAGCAAGGAGGTCCTGAGCACTGCTGCCTCACAGCAGGAGGTCCTGAGCACTGCTGCCTCACAGCAGGAGGTCCTGAGCACTGCCGCCTCACAGCAGGAGGTCCTGAGCCTCACAGCAGGAGGTCCTGAGCCTCACAGCAGGAGGTCCTGAGCACTGCTGCCTCACAGCAAGGAGGTCCTGAGCACTGCTGCCTCACAGCAAGGAGGTCCTGAGCACTGCTGCCTCACAGCAAGGAGGTCCTGGGTTCGAATCCGCGTCAGGGCCAGGGCCTCTCTGTGAGGAGTTTGCATGTTCTCCCCGTGTCTGTGTGGGTTTCCTCCGGGTACTCCGGTTTCCTCCCACAGTCCAAAGACATGCAGGTCGTTGGAGAGTCTAAATTTCCCGTAGGTATGAGTGTGTGAGTGAATGGTGTGTGTGCCCTGCGATGGACTGGCGAACTGTCCAGGGTGTATTCCTGCCTTTCGCCCAATGTATGCTGGGATAGGCTCCAGCCCCCCTGCGACCCTGTTCAGGATAAGCGGGTTAGGAGAATGAATGAATGAATGAATGTAATAAGTGACTGACCCTGGACTATGTCCACACCTGACTCCCAATTAAAGGGAGGGTGGAAAACCCTCGAGGACCCTTGCTGATCCGTGCTTGGTGTATGATGTAGTGTACATACTATATTACTATATACTATAAATCTAAGGTGTATAAAATGATCATAAACTGGGGGGTGCCATTGTATCAGCGTGGAAGGGCTGACACACTGGCACATTAAGAACATTCACAGGCTGAGTGTTGAACAGGAGCGGGAGCACCTGCTGTCCAGGCTCCTGGCAGAGTCTGTGTGGGGTTACGTGTGGGGTTACGTGTGGGGTTACGTGTGGGGTGACGTGTGGGGTGACGTGTGGGGTGACGTGTGGGGTTACGTGTGGGGTGACGTGTGGGGTGACGTGTGGGGTTACGTGTGGGGTTACGTGTGGGGTTACGTGTGGGGTGACGTGTGGGGTGACGTGTGGGGTTACGTGTGGGGTTACGTGTGGGGTGACGTGTGGGGTTACGTGTGGGGTGACGTGTGGGGTTACGTGTGGGGTTACGTGTGGGGTTACGTGTGGGGTTACGTGTGGGGTGACGTGTGGGGTGACGTGTGGGGTTACGTGTGGGGTTACGTGTGGGGTGACGTGTGGGGTGACGCCGCACTTAACGACTTGTGCTGCGTTTGTTTTTCTGGGGAATTCTGTAGCTCCTGCCTGGAGACGGAAATGAAATAATGAGCGAATTCGCTCCATACAGGTGTGTGTTATAGGGCCGTACAGGTGTGTGTTATAGGGCCGTACAGGTGTGTGTTATAGGGCCGTACAGGTGTGTGTTATAGGGCCGTACAGGTGTGTGTTATAGGGCCGTACAGGTGTGTGTTATAGGGGTGTACAGGTGTGTGTTATAGGGCCGTACAGGTGTGTGTTATAGGGGTGTACAGGTGTGTGTTATAGGGGTGTACAGGTGTGTGTTATAGGGCCGTACAGGTGTGTGTTATAGGGCCGTACAGGTGTGTGTTATAGGGGTGTACAGGTGTGTGTTATAGGGGTGTACAGGTGTGTGTTATAGGGGTGTACAGGTGTGTGTTATAGGGCCGTACAGGTGTGTGTTATAGGGGTGTACAGGTGTGTGTTATAGGGCCGTACAGGTGTGTGTTATAGGGCCGTACAGGTGTGTGTTATAGGGGTGTACAGGTGTGTGTTATAGGGGTGTACAGGTGTG